>NC_080162.1:106964011-107201809 GCF_950295315.1 Erinaceus europaeus | reverse complement strand
CCCCTTCCTTCCTCCCCGCTTCTTTCTTTTCTCTCTCTCTCTCTCTTTTTTTTTTTTTTTTTTTTGCCTCCAGAGTTATTGCTGGAGCTCAGTGCCAGTGCTATGAATCCTGGAGGCTTTCCCCCCATTTTTTAATAGGATAGGACATAGAGAAATTGAGAGAGGAAAGGAAGATAGGGGAAAAGAAAGACACCTGCAGACTGGCTTCACTGCTTGTGAAATGACCCCCCTGCAGGTGTGGAGCTTGAACCAGGATCCTTGCTCCTGTTCTTGCGCTTTGTACTATGTATGCTTAACACAGTGAGCCACCGCCCAGCCCTTCTCCCTCCCTCTTTCCCTTTCTCTCTTCCTCCCTCCCTTCCTTCCTTCCTTCCTTCCTTCCTCACTTCCTTCCTTCCTCCCTCTCTCTTTTAGAGTACTGATCAGCTCTAAGATGCGGGGGATTGAATCTGGAACTTTGAAGCCTCAGACTTCAAAGTCTGTTTGCATAACCAGTATGCTATCTCCCCTGTCCATCTTGTCATTTTCTCAATACTGCTTTGCATGTGATCTAGCATGTAATGATGGCACTAGACTGCTTATTTCAAGGAGCAGCATATTGTGACCTAGGAAGTATAGTACGATGTTGGACTTTCAAGCATGAGGTCATGAGTTTGATCCTCAGTATCACTTGTGCCAGATGGTCTTCTGGTTCTTTCTTTCATTAATAAGTAAATCATGTTTTAAAGAAGTTATTACTTTGCTAATATACAAAAGTCCTTTGTAAATAAGCTGAACTACTATCCACTGAGAAGGTGTTTAAGTCAGGACATTGAAAATAGTCTTTTTTAAATATTTTATTTATTTATTAATGAGAGAGAGATAGGAGAGAGAGAAAGAACCAGACATCACTCTGGTACATGTGCTGCCGGGGATTGAACTCAGGACCTCATGCTTGAGAGACCAACGTTTTATCCACTGCTCCACCTCCCGGACCATGAAAATAGTCTTTATGAAATATTGACATTGGTTAAAACTTTGATATTCAGAGTAGGGCACCAAAGTAAGAACCCTGTGGTGAGGGGGAGGGTGGACATTCGGCTTCCTGAGGCAGCAGGGATGGGGGGGGGGGGGGCGGGGGGGTGTGATGGGACACAGACTTTTGGTGGTGGCAATGGTGTTTATGTACACTCCTATTAAAGTGTAGTCATATAAATCACTAATTAATATGAGAGGGGAAAAATTGATTGTACGTCTGAACTTTTTAAAGCACAGACTGAGTCTTTTTAATACAAAGGCTGAGTCTTTGATATGTTGACTCTCTCAAAAGCCTAGACCAGGGAGAACAGAAGCAACTGGTGGCACAGCTAGATACAAGATGTTGGGTATTATACAGCAAATCCTAACAAAGGGACTTTTCAAAGTTAACCCAATTACCAAGTAATGTGATGATAACAATAACTATCCATTGTCTTCTTGAACCCTAAGGCAGCAGAAACCTCATATTTCCACTATAGAGCCTATATTTCCCCCAGTCCTGGAACCTTAGGGTGGGGCGCACTTTCCTGCATGCTTCTCTCAATTCATATCAAATAATATTGCATCCACCGATCACAACCTAATCAACACAATGAGTGCCACCTCAGCATGCTTCACTTCAGACTGTGTCCAGAGACTTCAGATGTGGAATGACAACCCTTCAGCTTCATTACTTGGGTGAGACCTTTCCTTTCATAGTATTCTCTAATTCCATCCCAGGTGGTTCACTTCCTAACAAAGTCCCAAAACCTAGATATAGACCAGGTCCCCTGAGATAGAGCATGTGTTCACATGTATCCATAAACTAGGGCAAAATATATACCTGAAAGCAAAAGTACACAGTAGTCTGCAGTGAGTACCCCCCAACACTTCATCTGCACTACTCCAGCCTTTAGGTCCATAATTGTTCAATAATTTGTCTGGCTTTGTATGTTAACTCTTTTCAGCCACCAGGTTCCAGATGCCAGCATGATGCCAACCAGACTTCCTTGGACAGATGACCTCACCAATGTGTCCTAGAGGGCCGCTTCCCCAGAGCCCCACCCTACTAGGGAAAGAGAGAGGCAGACTGGGAGTATGGACTGGCCAGTCAACGCCCATGTTCAGCGGGGAAGCAATTACAGAAGCCAGACCTTCTACCTTCTGCAACCCACAATGACCCCGGGTCCATGCTCCCAGAGGGATAAAGAATGGGAAAGCTATCAGGGGAGGGGATGGGATATGGAGATCGGGTGGTGGGAATCGGGTGTGAAGTTGTACCCCTCCTATCCTATGGTTTTGTTAATGTCTCCTTTTTAAAATAAATAAATAAATAAATACTTTGATATTCAAGTGCAAATTTAGAATATAAACATTAGGGGTTGGGCAATGGCACACCTGGTTGAGCTCAGGTTACAGTACACCAGGACCCAGGTTTGGTCCCCACCTGCAGGTGGAAAGCTTTGCAAGTGGTCAAGCATTGTTGCAGATGTCTCTGTCCCTCTGTATATTCACCTCACCTCTTGATTTCTGGCTGTCTTTATCCAATAATAATAATAAAAATTTAAAGATTAATTTATTTAGAATACAAATATGTATTTTAAAAACATATTTAAAAATTATTTTTTATTCTTATTTTTTTGCCTCCAGACTTATCTGGTGCCTGCACTATGAATCCGTAGCTCCTGGAGGCCATTTTTCCCAATTTGTTGCCTTTGTTGTTATTATATTATTGTTGCCATTACTATTGTTGTTGGATAGGACAGAGAGCAATGGAGAGAGGAGAGGAAGACAGAGAGGGGGACAGATAGACACTTGCAGACCTACTTCACTGGCTGTGAAGGGACTCCCCTGCAGGTTGGGAGCCGGGGGCGCTCAAATCGGGTTCCTTATGCTGGTCCTTGCACTTTGCACCACCTGCGCTTAACCCACTGTGCTACCGCCCAACTTAAATTTTCTTTAACCAGAGCGCTAATCCCTGGTTTATGGTTACGGAAGATTGAACCTGGGACTTTGGAGCCCCAGGCATGAAAGTCTGTTTGCATAAACAGTATGCTATCTATCCCCGCCTACCCATTAAAATCATATTTTTGTATTAAAAAAAAAAAGGAAAAACAATATCAAAAGGGAAAACACAAAGCAGAATTTGGACTGGGTTTGATGTTTTGCACCAAAATAAAAGACTCTGGAGTTGGGGTCAGGGATCAGGTCCTAGAACATGATGGCAGAGGACCTAGTGGGGGTTGAATGGAAATGTGGGAAATGTTACACATGTATAAACTATGGTATTTTACTGGCGACTGTGAACCATTAATCCTCCCCCTCAAAAAAAAAAAAAGGCCCAGTATAAAGCAAAACAGGAATAACAGTGAGAACATGGTGGAAGGACTCTAGCTCCTGCTTTTATTTTTCTTTCTCTCCCCAAATGCTCTGTGAATCTTTATTACACTTACAGTGAAATGCAATGTACACTCTAATTTTCTAAATTGCCCTTTGAAGAAATGCAAGCAAGCAACCGAGCAGAATGAAGAGAGAATACTTGAATGTCACAAGTCACTGGCTCACGTTGCCAACAATACAGAACAAGTGTGCCCAAGCCTGTGGACTGAGGCAGGCTTGTTTACAAAACAGCAGGCCTACGGCAACCCGTTGCCAAGAATGAAGTGGAGCCACCACCACACCAGCTGTCAGTCCCAGAAGTCTATTTTCTGAGGAAGGTTAGGGCTAGTTTAAGCGGAGTGTCTGGGAGACTTAGCAGGCTGCCTGTGCAAGCCTCACTTCTGCCCACATTTTTGTCCTTGGCCAACACAATGGTTGTTGGTCCAGTACATCAGTTAGGACGGACCTCAGAAAAGAAAGTCAGAAAAAGCAGCCCAGGTGATGCCATGGATAAAATGTGGGACTGTCAAACATAAAGTCTTGAGCTTAGTCCCTGGCAAAGCATGTTGGAACGATGCTTTTCTTTCCTTTCCTCCTCCCTGCATGCTTCCCCTTTCATATACTTTTTTTCTTTTTTAAAAAAAATGTTTTTATATTTATTTATTCCCTTTTGTTGTCCTTGTTGTTTTATTGCTGTAGTTATTACTGATGTCGTTGTTGTTAGATAGGACAGAGAGAAATGGAGAGATGGGGAAGACATTGAGGGGGAGAGAAAGGTAGACACCTGCAGACCTGTTCCACTGCCTGTGAAGCGACTCCCCTGCAGGTGGGGAGCCAGGGGCTCGAACCAGAATCCTTAGGCTGGTCCTTGCGCATTGTGCCACGTACGCTTAACCCACCCAACTCCCTCATATACTTTTTTCTATGCAAAAATTGGTTATGATTTTTTTACAACCCTATGTTATTTGATAGGACAAAGAAAATTTGAGGGGAAAAGAGATTGAGAGGAAAGTGAAGGGGCCAGGTGGAGGTACACATTCATGTTACAATGTGCAAGGACCTGGGTTCGAGCCCCCGTTCCCCACCTGCAGGGACAAAACTTTGCAAATTGTAAAAGCAGTGCTGCAGCTGTCTCTTTTCTCCTCTTCCACTCCTTTCCCTCTCGATTTCTGGCTGTCTTTAATCAAATAAATAAAGATAATACAAAATTAAAAGGTGGTCTGTGTGGTGGCGCAGTGGTAAAGCTTTGGACTCTCAACCATAAGGTCCTGAGTTTGATCCCCGGCAGCACATATGCCAAAGTGATGTCTGGTTCTTTCCTCCTCCTATCTTTCTCATTAATAAATAAATAAAATCTTTTTAGTGGTCCAGGAGGTGGCGCAGTGGATAAGGCATTGGACTCTCAAGCATGAAGTCCTGAGTTCAATCCCTGGCAGCACATGTACCAGAGTGATGTCTGGTTCTTTCTCTCTCCTATCATTTCTCATGAATAAATAAATAAAATCTTAAAAATTTTTTTAAATAATTAAAAAAAATTTTTTTTAATTAAAAGAGAGTGGTCTGGGAGGCGGCACAGTAGATAAAGCTTTGGACTCTCAAGCATGAGGTCCTGAGTTCGATCCCCAGCAGCATATATACCAGAGTGATGTCTGGTTCTTTCTCTCCTCTTATGTTTCTCATTAATAAATAAAATCTTTGAGAGAAAGAGAGACCTGCAGCAATACTTCACATCTTGTGAAGCTCCCCCTTCCCCACAGGTGGGGACTGAGGACTTGAAGCTGGGTCCTCATGCATGGTAATGTGCGCACTCAACTGGGTATACCACCACCTGGGCCCTAAATATACACACATATACATGCTTTTTGTTTTTAATTTTTTAATCTTTTTTGGATAGAGACAGGCAGAAGTTGAGAGGGAAGGGAGTTATAGAGAGATAGAGACTAGAGAGACACCTACAGCACTGCTTCATGACTCTCAAAGTTTTCTCCCTACAGGCAGGGATGGAGGTTTGAACCTGGGTCCTTGTGCAACTGCCCAGCCCGTTTGTTTGTTTTTTTAAAGAATGTCCAAAAAAGGGCTGAGGAGGTAGCATAAGTTATGCAAGACACCTTTCATGTCTGAGGTTCCCAGATTCCTAGGTTCAATTATCAGCATCAACATAAACCAAAGCTAAGTATTACTCTGATTAAATTAAAAGAAAAAAAATAAGTCTCAAATTCTGACATGCCAAAAGCATAATAAACTTAAGGAATAAGCTTGGGTCTTTCTGGAGGCCTACAACTGTCCTAGTTCCCTGAATGAGCCTTGTATTAACAAATTCTTCTAACCCCCCCACCCCCACTTCTGCTGATGAAATAGAAGAAGCAACAGCAGATATTTCAAGCAGTTGAGTTTCTGGGGCAGATGAATTCTGCCTCTGCACCCAGATCATTTACATCTGAGGTCAACTTGGAAGAACACGTGCTCCTGGGCAGTGGCACAGTGGTTGAGCAAGTTCAGCCTCCAGTACTACATATGCCAGAATGCTGCTTTGACATCTTTTCCCTCTCTCTACCAATTTATCTCTCAATCTCTCATCAAATATTGATGTCAGTCTTTTTTTTTTGCTTCCAGGGTTATTGCTTGGTATCAACACTATGAATCCATTGCTCCTGATGGCCATTTTTTAAAATTTTATTCAATAGGTCAGACAGAAATTGGGGGGGGGGGGAGCCGGGCAGTAGCGCAGCGGGTTAAGCACAGGTGGTGCAAAGCATAAGGACCGGCGTAAAGATCCTGGTTTGAGCCCCCAGCTCCCTACCTGCAGACGAGTGGTGAAGCAGGTCTGCAGGTGTCTCTCTCTCTCTCCCCCTTCTGCCCCTCCTCTCTCCATTCCTCTGTCCTATCTAACGACGACGACATCAATAACAACAAAAATAATAACTACAACAATAAAACAAGGGCAACAAAAGGGAATAAATATTAGGGAGTCGGGCGGTAGCGCAGCAAGCAGGTTAAGCTCAAGTGGCTCAAAGCACAAGGACCGATTTAAGGATCCCGGTTTGAGCCCTTGGCTCCCCACCTGCAAGGGAGTTGCTTCACAGGCGGTGAATCAGGTCTGCAGGTGTCTATCTTTCTCTCCCCGTCTTCCCCTCCTCTCTGTCCTATCCAGCAATGAAGACAGACAACAATAATAACTACAACAATAAAACAAGGGTAACAAAAAGGGAATAAATAAATATTAAAAATAATTTAGAGGGGAGAGATAGAGATGGAGAGAAAGACAGACACTTGAAGACCTGCTTCACCACTTGTGAAGCGTCCCCCCTGCAGGTGGGGAGCCAAGGGCTCAAACCTGGATCCTTGCAATGGTCCTTGTGCTTCGTATTATGTTCACTTAACTGGGTGCTGCACCACCAGGGGTCCTTATTATTTTATTAGTGATTTAATATTGATTTACAAAATTGTAAGATAACAGGGTATAAATAACTCCATACAATTCCCATCACCAGAGTTCTGTGTCCCATCCCCTCCATTGGAAAGTGCAGTAGTTCTCCCAGGGCATTACTATTTTATTTATTTTTTGTTATTAACTTTTTTTCTCAAAGAGATAAGGAAAAGAGGAAGAGATATCACAGCACTGGTTTCCTCCAATGTGGTGTGGGCAGGGCTTGGACCTGGGCTGTGTGCATGACAAAGCAGGAGCACACAGGTGAGCTATTTTACCAGTTCTTTAAAAAAATATTTATTTATTCCCTTTTGTTGCCCTTGTTTTATTGTTGTTATTGATGTCATCGTTGTTGGATAGAACAGAGAGAAATGGTGAGAGGAGGGGGAGACAGAGACGGGAAAGGTAGACACCTGCAGACCTGCTTCACTGAATGTGAAGCGACTCCCCAGAAGGTGGAGAGCCGGGGACTCGAACCGGATCCTTATGCCGGTCCTCGTGCTTTGTGCCACCTGCGCTTAACCTGCTGAGCTACTACCCGACTCCCAAACATCACTATTTTTACATGCTGGTGCATCCGAAGTAAGTACTCCTGGGTACAGGATACAATCAAATCATGATATACTTCTGTGACTTTATACCAAGTCTCATACTTAATATAAAGGCACTGAAAAAAATGTGTTAAGTCCTTGAGCTTTTAAATTAGAATTTCATGAAGTGCTTTCCATAAAGTCATATATCATAGTAATTAAGTGGGTATAAGTTCCGTAACAAAGGCACCTAGGAAAGTATTGGCACATTGGCATTTTGTCTTTTAATTTTCTTTTTGGTAATTTCAAAGTTCCTTCACATATTTTCTCTTTCACTGAAATTTTTCCTTAACTGTCCATCAGGTAGAAAACCAGCCCTGGGAGTCAGGCAGTAGCACAGCGGGTTAAGCACAGGTGGTGTGAAGCGCAAGAACCAGAATAAGGATCCTGGTTCGAGCCCCTGGCTCCCCACCTGCAGGGGTCGCTTCACAGGCGGTGAAGCAGGTCTGCAGGTGTCTATCTTTCTCCTCCTCTGTCTTCCCCTCCTCTCTCCATTTCTCTCCGTCCTATCCAACAACGACATCAATAACAACAATAACTAAAACAATAAAAAAGGGAAAGTAAATAAATATAAAAAATTAAAAAAAAAGAAAACCAGCCCTATTACAGAATAATATGAACTTGTTACTGTAAAGATCAAGTTTCTTGTATTTTTTTTAAGAGTTTAGCAATTTCTCTAGTGTATAAACTGACTCTCAGTGAATTAAAAATTCAAGTTGCAGATTAAACACAACAGATTGTCTGATTGGAGATGGTATTTTAATATTTATTTCCTTTTTGTTGTCCTTGTTTTTATTGCTGTTGTAGTTATTATTGTTGTTGATGTTATTCATTGTTGGATAGGACAGAGAGAAATGAAGAAAGGAGGGGAAGACAGAGGGGGAGAGAAAGACAGACACCTGCAGACCTGCTTCACCGCCTGTGAAGCGACTCCCCTGCAGGTGGGGAGCCGGGGGCTCGAACCGGGATCCTTAAGCCGGTCCCTGCGCTTTGTGTCACATGCGCTTAACCTGCTGCGCTACCACCTGACTCCTAGAGATGGTATTTTAAATACATGTTCCATCTTCAAGCTTTTCTGCTGATTTTTCAGGCCCATCTGGATATATGTTGATAGTTGTGACTGGTATAACATTCATTTTTTTCCAACCGGAGAATCCCTTTATATTCGTACACTGGAAAAAGCAACTTCAAGATACCAGACCTATTTATTTATTTATTTCTCCTTCTAGGGCTCACTCTGCCCACATGACTCATGACTCCACTGCTTCTGGAAGCCTTTTCCCCTCCTTTCCTCTAGAGAGGGGAGAGAGAAGAGTCCATAGCACCACTCCACTGCATACAAGCTTCCCCACTGCAGGCGCTACCAAGTGGCAGACTAAGGCTTAAACCCTGGTTCTAGCACATGGTCCTGTGTTCTACCTGGTGAGTCAGCCGCCAGTCTCCAATATTAATGAGAGGGAGAGAGAACCAGATGAGCCTGACTCCTGCAGATGTGATGCCAGAGACTGAACCTCAGGCCTGCAAGTCCCAGGCTCCCAGGCTCTATCCACTGTTCCACTCCTAGGTCACTTACTTACCTTTTTAAAAATTATTTTCCATTTTATTGCCCTTGTTTTTTATTGCTGTTGTAGTTATTATTATTGTTATTGCTGATGTTGTTCATTGTTGGATAGAACAGAGAGAAATGGAGAGAGAAGGGGAAAACAGAGAGGGGGAGAGAAAGACAGACACCTGCAGACCTGCCTCACCACCTGTAAAGCGACTCCCCTGCAGGTGGGGAGCCGGGGGCTCAAACGGGGATCCTTAAGCCGGCCCTTGTGCTTTGAGCCACACGTGATTAACCCTCTGGGCTACCGCCTGACTCCCTTACTTCTTTTTTTTAATATCTATTTATACCCTTTTGTTGCCCTATTTTTTATATTGTAGTTATTGTTATTGATGTTGTTGTTGTTGGATAGGACAGGAAGAAATAGAGGAGGGGAGACAGAGAAGAGAGAAAGATAGACACAATACAGACTTGCTTCACCGCTTGTGAATTGACTCCCCTGCAGCTAGGGAGCCGGGGGCTCAAACCGGGCTCCTTACACTGGTCCTTGCACTTTACACCACCTGCGCTTCATCCACTGCGTTACTGCCTAACTCCCACTTATTTACTTATGTAAGATAAAGGTGTTGGGAATGGGACATGGGGCCTCTAGGCATGCCAATCCAATGGTCTACTGCTGAGAGCCTCTCTGACCCTGGTTCTTTACTCCTTGACTGTGATGGGGAAGCATGGAAAAGGGGTTCCCTGGGCTGATGGGACACAGGCACCACACTGCTTTCTTTGCATCATGACTTGATTCCCTTGTCTGGGAAAAGAGAACATGGAAAAGCAGGAAGGGGGTGGTCAGGCTGCACTGAGTAACTACCACTGAATCAGTAGACAATGTTACAGGGGCAACTTGTGCAGCCCAGGCTGTAGCCCTCAGCATCTCAGCCTCGCTTCCTTTCTGCTCTGGGCTTCTGGTGCTCTGCCACTCGCCCAACCACCCTAGCTGCCACCTTCTGACTGAGACTGTAAAGTGAGGTTGGGGAGACTGAGCAAGTTCCCAAGCCTGACCCAGAGCATCCAGTCACACTCAGGACAGCAGACTGAGGTTGGGTAGGAAGGGGCGAAGTCACCATGCTTGTCCAGGAGGGGGCAGTGATGAGACAGTGTTTCCAGGAACAACACACGGTGCTTGTTTATTCCAGTCTGTTCACAGCATACTTCACACACCCAGACCACAGGCTCCAAATCGATGCTCTGTTGTGCGGTTGCCATGGGTGGAAAGCACAGCCAGCTCCCAGTCCACATGCCCTCAAGCCCCTAAAAATGCCTCTAAAAAGGGGCAGTTCCTGTTTGGGTTATCCAAGATCCTTCGAGCTTCTAGGGAGCCAAGTTCTCATTCCAACAAGTCATTTTGAGTCCAGATTCCACCAGAGCCTTGAGCGTCAAGGCAGCTTGGGAGCCAAGCGGGACCTCACACTGGACCACAGAGCAGCCCAGAGGCCCTGGGTCTTTAGGATCGACGCTCCTTCTTGCGGAGTTTGTGTCCCAGCTGGGATCCACGCTGGGCAGCTTTCACCAGGCCTTTGTACTGTCCCTGCAGCTTTACCTTCTTCCTGCAGGGGCAAGGGACAGGAAGGTCACATCTCCTGGGAACAGGTAGCCTCCCCTTCTCAGAATGTCAAAAGGAGGCTCTTCCAGGCTGTGAGCAGTACGTGAACTAGGCAGACCAAACGTACTGTTTTTTTTTTTTAAATTTATTTATTCCCTTTTGTTGCCCTTGTTGTTTTATTGTTGTAGTTATTATTGTTGTTGTCATCGTTGTTGGATAGGACAGAGAGAAATGGAGAGAGGAGGGGAAGACAGAGAGGAGGAGAGAAAGACAGACACCTGCAGACCTGCTTCACCGCCTGTGAAGTGACTCCCCTGCAGGTGGGGAGCCGGGGTTCGAACCGGGATCCTTCTGCCGGTTCTTGTGCTTTGCGCCACCTGCGCTTAACCTGCTGCGCTACAGCCCGACTCCCACGTACTGTTTTTAAAAAGCTGCTCAGGTCAACTGGCAGCACTACCGGAAGGTATTTGTTAAAAGTAAATGAAAAACTGGCAGAGACCAGAGCAGCTGAGTGGAGAGCCCTCCATTCTGCAGACCACAGCCTGCACCTGGCCCCACGTAATGCCATACCTGCGGTTCAGCCTGGATCTGTTGAGGGGGATATAGGCGTAGGGGTCCAGGCGACCTTTCTTCTTCATGTCTCCCTTTGCTTTCTGCTCATGCAAAGAAACAGTCAGGCAGGAGTATGAGGGGTGGGGTCACACTCCTACCTGACACGACAAGGTCCATGCCCTCCTTCCCTTTATTCTCTGCCCCATATGACACACAAGACACAGCAAGACCATGGTGGGCCCTGGCATTGCATGCCAGCAAGACCGTGGTGGTCCCTCTCTCCAGCCTGAGTGTGTCTCCACAAAGGTGCCTCTCCAGCGTGGTGATGGATACACCTTGCCCTGCCCTTGCTGAGACCTTTGAGGGGACCCAGAGTCTTGCCTTAGCTCTTACCTTGGCCTTGTATTCAGCTCCAGGTGCAGCCTTCTTGGACATGGGGCGATGGATACCAGAGCCTCCAGCTAAAGGAGACAGAGGCCTGACTCAGACAATGCCAGGGCAGCTCCTCCAGGGAGAAGGCTATGGGCATCAGGGACCTGGCTCTGTCCCTTCCAACCAGAGATGTTCCTTGAATGGGGACTGTCCTGAATCCACAGAGGCCTCCCAATATCCTCTAGGAATTAACACAAAATAACCCCATTCTCTTTGAAGATAACTTTCTGCTTAGTCTAGGAGTAAGCACGGAGTTTGAAGTTAGGCAGACTTGGTTTCAATTCCCAGTTTTGCCATCTCTTAGCTTTAACCTCGGCAATTCCCTTTGATAACTTTGTGGCTGGAGCCTCTTAGTCTCTGTTAAAAGAGGTTTACGGCTTGAGTGCATGTGGCTTCACACCCACACTGTGAGATAGAAAGGCAGCTCTTAGCCCATCTTATCCTATGAGGCCACTGCAGCTTACAGGAGTCAGGCTGCTTCCAAAATTGGTGCCCCAATATTGACTCAGGAAGACTCATTGAGCTGATGCAGGTGAACCCAGGCCCCTTTTTTACTATAAAGATGAGAAATGAGGGCTGGGTGGTGACACACTGGGTTAAATGCATGTAGTGTGAATACAAGGATCCTGGTTTGAGACCCCGGCTCCCCACCTGCAGAGGGGTTTCTTTACAAGTGGTAAAGCAGGTCTGCAGGTGTATATCTTTCTCTCTCCCTCTATCTCCCCTTCCTCCCTCAATTTCTCTCTGCCCTATCCAATAAAGTGGAAAGAGAGAGAGAGACAGACAGAGACACTAGAAGGTCAGAGAGGCAGCATGACAAGGCCAAGGTCACACAGATGAGAATAGCTAGGCAGTTGGTCTTGAGCCCCGATGGGGCTTTTGTACCATCCCAGAGCAGAATATGAGGCACTGCTGTGGGGCTCTGAGCACACTCCTGTGGGATTAGGGGGTTTCTCATGGGAGCCCCTGAACCACCAGATGCACAGCAGGGGCTCTAATATGAGGATTCAAGACTAGAGGTTTCTTTCGGGGCAGGAGGCAGAGCTAAGGTGACAGAGGCCCTCTTGGCACTGAGGCCTAGAGACAGAAGCTTAAGAACACACACCCTAACCCCCACCCTGGCAAGCGCTATGCTATGCTATGCTATGCTATGCTATGCTATACTATACTAACCTCTCAATTGCCATTCACACAGGCTGAGGTAGAGCCCTCAAACCAACCCTGACCAGGGCCAGACAGCAGAAGCTGATATCTCTAAGGAGCAGTGCTGAGGATCCATGCACAGATCCCCTAGCCGTCAAACTCTTCCTCTTCCCTCAACTTCCTCAGCCCACAAGCCCAGTCATGGGTGGCATTATCTGCCAATCCCTGTGAGTGCCATTAGGCATCCTTGTGGCTTTGCCCCCAACAGCCCCTGAATGCTGCAGGCAACAGGAAGAGTGCCCACAGAGAGGGGCAGCAGCCTCACCTTGGTACTGAGGGGGCATCTCCAGCTCCTCATCATCGTCCTCTTTCTGGCGCTTAAGCTTCTGTTGCTTTTTCTGTAAAAAGGTCAGCAGAGCTAGTCAACAGAGGGCACGGTCATCCTCAGGAATTATAGCAGGGGAAGAAACCAGTGTGAAAGGCCCTCTGCTCGGCACCAAGGCTCAGAGAGGGCAAGTCACTGTCCAAGTTCATAGTCGGGTTGCAAGCAAGGTTCCAGCCCGGGGCCAGAAAACAGGGCTTGCCTCAGGTGTTCGACAGGGAACTTCCTCCCCCTCAAACTACAACCGCTGTCTGAGCACCTTAATCTCATTGTGCCAGCTTCCCACCAGCGAAAATGAGGTCGCTGGCCTCTTTGGAGAAAGCAGTTCTATCAACACTTTGCTCCATATAAACTCTGATCCAGTGGTCGGGTGATAGCGTAGTGGGTTAAGCGTACGTGGCACAAAGCGCAAGGCCCAGCGAAAGGATCCCGGTTCAAGACCCCAGCTCCCCACCTGCAGGGGGGTCACTTCACAAGCGGTGGAACAGGTCTGCAGGTGTCTATCTTTCTCTCCCCCTGTCTTCCTCTCCTCTCTCCATTTTTATCTGTCCTATCCAACATCATCATCAATACCAAGAACAGTAATAACCACAACAACAATAAAACAACAAGGGCAACAACAACAACAACAAAAAAGGGGGGAATGGCCTCCAGGAGCAGTGGATTCGTAGTGTAGGCACTGAGCCCCAGCAATAACCCTGGAGGCAAAAAAGAAAAAGAAAGAAAGAAAGTTACTACCCAGCAATACTGTGCAGAGGGATCACCACTCACAGAGCTGGCTGCCACAGTGCAGTCTGTGCCCGGTCTGTGCTCAGGTAGCCTCTTCCAACTACACATTCCTGGGGCTCAAGTTCCTTTGGGGACTTCTGGCCCCAGTCTGGAAGCATGCATGGCTCAGGCATCAGGTCAAGGGGAAGATATGCCATGTTATATAAACAAAGGTGACACCCAGTTCTGCTGACTGAGGCCTAGCAGAGGAGCTGCTGGTAGAAACAGGAACAGGCTGGACACGTAGCTGTGGCTGTAATGTGCAGGGTGATAGGTAAGCCTGTCCCTGGCTTATTTGGAATCTGGCAAGACCAGCCTCAACCACTGGCCTCCAAACCCAGCATTTTCTGCTCCCACAACTATAGGCAAATGAGTGGGACTTGGCATATGTCAGATGAAAAAAGCTGGGAGATATCAGCAGCAGGTGCAGGAGCCAGTTGGAGGGCAACCACCCCAGACTCCTCTTGGTGCCTGAAGCCTGGCACACTCCTGCTGTGCTAAGCTGTGGGGCCAGGCCTTATGCTATGAGAGCCACAGTCAGTTCCTCCCCGACCAGGCACAGGACAGGATGCAGAGGGACTGCAAAGCCTGTTCCCCTGGAGTAGGCAGGCCAGCCACTGCCTTGCAGCCTGTAGCTCGCATGCCCTTGGTGATTCTGCCCTTCTTCCTCTTAACTGGACAGACCAGCAAACCCTGAAGGCTACACTGGTGTTTCAGAGGAAGCCAAGCCCCTCAGCCAAGCCACTGCACTGCCCTCTGGACTATGCACATGGGCACAGTGGAGGTGGGGCAGTGGGGAGGAGGTGAGAAGCTGTTGGCCCATGTGGGAATTACTCACACTCCTGACGCCCATGTCTTCCATCAGGTCAGATATCTCTGCATCATCCCCTGGAACCAAAAGGAAGACTAGTCTATAAGCATGCAGGGATCCCCAGCTTCCCCAAAGCCCACACAAGCTTTGTCCTCCCTCCTTTGGAGTGAGTGAGCTGCCAGCTCTAGGCACAGAAAACTGCCTTTCCTGGAACCTGTGTCCTTCTCTGGGAGACAAGACCTCTGAACACTGCTCCTTCTGGCATCCCATCCTGGGCCCTAGGGATGACGGGCCATCAAGGAAGTGGTGATCCCAGTTCTGAGACCAACACAGCTGAATTTTTGATTTCAGGGAAATTCCTGGCTTGCTGGGTCGTCAGACAGGCCCCTTTATTACCCTCCAAAGGTTGCCTTCATTTACCCCCATCTCCCCACCCCAGTAATTGCTGGGAATTATGTAGGGATAAAGACGGGGTGGGGGGGAGGCAACTTAACTGAAAATTAAAAAAAAAAAAATTCAACCACATGAAAATCTACAAAACTCTGGGCATCAAAGGACACACGGGCTGAAAAGGCAAACATGTTACTGATAAGTGAGATATGCCAGCCACAAAAGGATGACCACGAAATGATGCTACTTCCACAAGGCGCTGACTCATCATAGTCAGACTCAAATTTATGGAGGTAGAAAAGAGGTTGGCTGTTAAGGGGTTGGAGCAGGGACAGTTTCAGATCTAGAAGAAGAATGCTGAAGACTGGCTACACAGTAACACGAATGGCTACGGTGGTACAGAAGCCTGGACAGTCCCTGAGCTTGCCAGTTCTGAGGGAACAAGTGCAGAGGCCGAGGACTGTGGAAAGCCCACAGAAAACTACCTGAACTGGGAGGGAGGTAACTGTCCAGGATCAAGCTTCTGGCACACCACATGACAGTGTTCTGGCAGCAGGGGAAGCTGCAGTGTTGTGGTCACTGTTTCTGTGTGAAAACATTGGTCTGGGGCAGTGAAATCATGAGGGAGGGTTTGTAAAGACAGAGAGAGGAAGCAACACCACGACTAAGTGGGCAAGAGGGAAATAAAGAGACAGGAAGTATAAAGGGATGAGGAGAGCATCAATGAGTGCAGATTAGGAAATCATCTTGGAGCCCAGGACATAGTCCAGTGGGTAGAGCACAAGTCTTTCCATGCCTCAACTCTGGGTTTGACCCCGGGCACTAATGGAGCTCCCTAGGTAGTGAAGCAGTACTTTAATGCCTTTTTCTCCCCACTACCCAAAACTACTCCAAAGAAAATATTTTTAAAAATTGGGCTGGGGGGGTGGTGTCGGGCATAGCACAGCGGGTTAAGCGCACATGGCGCAAAGCACAAGGACCAGTGTAAGGATTCCGGTTCGAGCCCCCCGGCTCCCCACCTGCAGAGGAGTTGCTTCACAACAAGTTGCTTCTTTCTCTCCCCCCTCTGTCTTCCCCTCCCCTCTCCATTTCTCTGTCCTATCCAATAACAATGACAGCAAGAACAACAATAATGATAAATAAGGGCAACAAAAGGGAAAATAAATAATAAAGAACTCGAAAAAAAAAGTTTTAACAACAACAAAAAAAAATTGGGCTAGGAGACCAGGAGCTGGTGCACCTGGTTGAGAGCACATATTACAATACACAAGGACCCAGATTTGAGCCCCAGGTCCCCACCTGCAGGGGGAAAGCTTTGTGAGTGGCTAAGCAGAGCTACAGGTGTCTCTTTCCCTCTCTATCACCCCCTTCCCTCTCAATTTACGACTGTCTCTATTAAATAGATAAATTAAATAATTTTTAGAAATTGGGCTAGGGGGTGGCTTGGTTTTATTGTGCAGGGACAAGGCCCAGGGTTCATCACAGGGGGAGAGGGGAGAGAGAACCAGTTGTCTCTCATTGATACCAAGCAGGTACATGACATACTGGTGCTGTTCAGGGCACCCAATTTAGTTTCACTGACAAGCTTCTGAAATAGCTACTGGTGTAATATCCATCTTGTCACACAGGAAACCGAGGTACAGGGAAGTTAAATAACTGTCCACAGCAGTCACACAGCTGGTTAGGGAGATGGATGCAGGGAAACAGTGGTTAAATTGCTGCAGTGAGGCAGAACCCATGTATCATTGCAGTGGCACAGAGAGAGAGAGAGAGAGAGAGAGAGAGAGAGAGGGAGGATCTGCAGAAAACTTGGGCTTTTGTGATCTAACAGATGATTAAGTACAGAGAACAGGGAAGACTAAGGAGGACTTGGAGCCAAATTTATAGGTGAAAACAAGGCTGTCAAAACAGTTCATTTGGATCATATACTTCTTTGCCATGTGTGTGACCCAGGCTTGAGCTCAGCCCCCACTGCACTGAAGGAAGTTTCAGTGCTGTAGTCTCTTATCAGTTTCTCTGCCTAACTATCTAAAACAAACAAACAAACAACAACAAAACCCACAATAGAATAGAGACTAACAAGGTGCATTACAAATGGTAAGAGGAACTGCTGCAGTTTGAAAGTTTGTTTGAGTCCAGGGTATTGTATAAACGGCTGAATTGCAACACAATATTTCTTAACATGATGGAGAAAGTGAGAAACTGAAGAAGTTTGTGGCAGTTATCTTAACACACAAGCTCTTTCTGTTTCTACTGGTGCTTCCCCAAAGTGGTCACTGAATGAAAAGTGAATGAGTAGATGAGTGAATGAACAAATGTGTACGGCCCTGGCCCAGGCCACAAGCAGCTTCATTCTCAGAGTAGGTGGCCTCACCTTTAATGCCATCCTCTTCCTCTAGCTTGGCATCATCGTCCTCCTCCTCCTCCTCCCGGATGATCAGGCGACCATCAGCGCTCACCTTGAAGCCATGATCCTTCTTTCTGCCCCGGCTTGGTGCAGGCTGTGTAGCTGGGGTGGCAGAGTGGGGCCGTGAGGAGGTGGAAGGGCAGGCAATCTTAAGCACTCACCTGTCAGCACAACCAACAGGCCCAGGGCTGTGCTGCTTACAGTGCCCACTGCAAGGTGTGCATGTGAGTGGTACCCATCCCAAGGACAAGCACCAGGGCAATCTGCTAATCTCAAAGGCCTGCCGCTTCCTGCTTACCCAGGACTCGCTGGGCCACCTTGGGGTCCAGGAAGTTGAGGGGCTCGTCCCCGCCGCCCTCCTTCAGCCATGCCCTGTTCCTCTGCCGGGCCAGCTTCCGCTGCTCCTTGCCCCGGCTCCTTTCGTCCTCATCCTCGTCTTCCTCCTCTGAGTCAGCCAGAATTTCTTCAATGCTAAGGGCAGGGAAGCTCCAAGTCAGGTGCTGGCTCGCAGGAGAGGTCCACCAGCCCCCACAATGGTCTCACCTGTCGCCTTTGACCTGGATAGGCTCCTCTTCTTCCTCCTCTTCCTCCTCCTCCTCAGCAGCTTCACTTAGGGCGCGGTGCCTCTTGGCCCGAGCCTCGGCTTTCCGTATGTTCACCAGCACCTTGTGGTATTCCTGGGGCAGCAGTCCATTCACTAGCTCAAACCTGAAGGGGCACAGGGCTGATGAGGAACACTGGCTTGAACCCCCTCCCCCCGCAGGCAGTGTCCGGCCATGGGCCTAGGACGTCTTCTGCAAGGTCTCTGATAGGAGTGGAAACCCCTCAAATTCCACCCTCACCCTTTGATGCACAGACCCAAACTTGCGGATGAACTTGGTGAACAGGTTCCGAAGCTTCATTCGGAAGTGCCGCCGCATATCATCTGAAAGCTTCCCGATGGTTTCCATCTGCCAGCAAGAGCACCAGGGTTCAGGGCGGCTATGCCTCCTAACCACCTGCCCACAACCCCAAACAATCCTCAAACTTTTTTTTTTAATATTTATTTATTTCCTTTTCATTGCTCTTGTTTTTTTTATTATCGTAGTTATTATTGTTGTTGTTATTGATGTTGTCGTTGTTGGATAGGACAGAGAGACATGGAGAGGAGGGGAAGACAGAGAGGGGGAGAGATAGACACCTGCAGACCTGCTTCACTGCCTGTGAAGTGAATCCCCTGCAGGTGGGGAGCCGGGGACTCGAACCGGATCCTTGCGCCAGTTCTTGCGCTTTGCGCCACCTGCGTTTAACCCACTGCGCTACCGCCCAACGCCCAATCCCCAAACTCGTATCAAGCCAAAGCTTAAGTCCTATGAACAGTGGTACTTCACATGCACTGTCTCACTGAGTCCTCAGAACAATCAGTGAAACAAATGCTATCACCACCCCCAACATACAGACAGGGAGACTGAGGCAGAGAGACTTAAAAGCCTGTTACTAGCTACAGAAATAGGAGTTAGGTCAAATCTCCTAGCCTCAGGGCCTATATTTTATCCCTATCACCACTAGGTTTCTTGGTTCCATATCTTGTTTAGAAGTCTTCACATGGCTTGGCTACAACGTGTGTGTGTGTGTGTGTGTGTGTGTGTGTGTGTGTGTCCTCCAACAATCTCTGGTTTGGGGTCAAGCGGTGGCGCACCTGGTACAGCACACATCTTACAGTGTGAAAGGACCTGGGTTCAAGCCCCCCAGTCCCCACCTGCAGAGAAGCTTCATGAGAGGTAAAGCAATACTGCAAGTGTCTTTCTGTCTCTCTGTTCTTCTCTATCTCCCTCTCAATCCAAAATAAATAAAATGCTTGGCTTCTGTTTGTCCATTTATAAAATGACACCTGGGTAGTATGCCTGTTTGGTCATGCACACGATCCAGGTTCATGCCTGGCCTCCATCACACGAGGGGAAGCTTTGGTGCTATTGTATCTCTCCCCCGCCTCCTCTCTCTGCCTCTTTCACAAGGTAAGTGAGTGGGGGGGGGGGGGAGCGTGTGAGTGTGTGTATGTTGAAAGGCAGCCTGGCTTTTCACTGTCTCCACCAGTATGGCACACCCCCACTGGTCTTTCCAGGACTCCTATATGATTTGCTGCTGCACAAGATAGCAAACAGCTAAAAAGTAAATGCTTCAAACTCGAAGGTCCCTGATGTTACCCACTGTATGTGTTGGGGGGGGACGACACTCACCACCAGCTGCACGTGTTTAGACAGGTGCGTCACATTCATGACGACCACTGCCACCTTGATGAAGCCCAGCGCTGACTTGACCACGTCTCGCGTGCGGGAGGCCAGGAGCAGGCACACATTCTGCAGTAGCTGCTCCACTGTACTGGTCCCCATCAGGCCTGTGGTGGCCAGGGGGCCACTGTCAAGACATCCAGGGATCCCCAAGACCAAGACCCTCTCCAGACCCCCTCCAAAGCCAAGAGGACTTAGAAGTGCCTGGCACAGTTTCTTCTCTAATCCTTTAGTCATTCTAAGAAGGTGTGTTGTTTTCTCCCACACATTAGAGGGAAGAGGGTGAGGCTCCAAGAGATTTATTTGTTCAGAGCCTCACATGGTTGCTAAGAGGCAGAATCAGGACTAAAATCTGGGCCCGTGAGTCATCCTCCTCTGACCCACTCTGGCAGTGATACTTGGGACAGCAGGGTATTGAGAGGAGGGGAGGTAGCTGGCTCCCTCTGGCTTGTTATCCTCCCTCCCAAGACCATGCCTGTTCTGGTAGCCACCCTGGGCTGACCTTATAGGCATTTTTCCTTCCCAGGTTGTTGAAGAAGCAAGTATTACCTTTAAACTCAAACAAGAGATGGGTCAGGGCCAGGATGCTGCAGCTGACCATGGTCACAGGGCCCACCAGCCCGGGGTAGATGAGGACAAGGAAGCGCTGCAGGGCCTCTGGGAGGGTGGAGACCAGGACAGTCACCCGGGGCAGGGCCCACCAGAAAAGGGCTCTGCCCGGGTCTACCTTTCCCCTCTGATGCAGCAGTGGTTGTGTGAGGTGTCTCCCCCAAGGCCCAAGCGTAGAGCATCCACCTAGGGCTCACCTTCCTGGCTCGGGCCAAAGCGAATGAAGGCTTGGCCCATCTCCACCAACAGGGCAAAGGCGTTCTTCCGGGCACCCACTGACACCTCCTTGGTGCACAGGATCACCTGTACAGACATCCCTGTAAGCACCTGCTCCCAAGCCAGAGCAAGCCACACAGGGGCTTGTGACCCAAGGCAGATGAGGCAGGGGAGAGTACCAGCTTCCTAGGCAAGGAACAAAGTCCCCAACCCTGGTGACTGTCCTCCCTGACCCCAGCAGGACCTCACCTCAGGGACAAGTGCAGTAATGAAGTCCTCGTGCTCGGCTGAGAGCTTCTTCACAATGTGCGTGAGGCACTTCAAACGGGGCTGTGAGGGGACAGGGGTCAGGACCCAGCTACCACCCCCACCCCTGACCTGAAGCCCCCAGTAGGCCCCTGGCGGCTTTGTGCAGAGCAGGGCTGGCCTGGTGCTCACCCTCTTGGCAGGGGAAGATGTGCTGCGCAGCGAGTCCAGCAGGGTCTTCTTCAGGTCATCCAGATGGCTCTGCACGAAGAGGGCGCTGGGGCCCTGTGGACTGGCACATACCTCCTCCAGCACTCGATAGGCCTTCTTCTGGATGCCATGGGCCTTGCTCTGGGAAGGCATAGGGTAGATAGGGATGGAGGAGAAATGGGGGCTAGGGAACCGTCTCCTGCTGTCCCTCCATCCCCAATCCCACACTAAGTAAGGTTTAGTCCAGCCTGTTGGCCAGTCTGGCTAAAACCCCCTTCTCTCTCCTCTACCTGACTAATGCCATGCTATTTCACAGCACCAGCCCCAAGGTGAGGAGACCTTGAACCTTATGTCTGTGCCTGCCTGTGTAGCCCACACCAGAGCAATTTTCACATTATCACCTAACTGTTTATGGAGCAGGTGGGAGGTGGCACACTTAATTGAACGAGCATGTTACCATGTGCAAGGACCTGAGTTCAAGCCCCTAGTCCCTAGCTGCAGTAGGGAAGCTTCATGAGTGGTGGATTAGTGCTGCAAATATCTCTTTCTCTCTATCTCCTTCTCCCCTCTCAATTTCTATCTGTCCCTGCCCAAAACAAAAGCAAGCAAGCAAGAAAGAAAGGCAAAGAAACTGCCACGGGAGGCAGCTTGAAGGCAGTCACTGCTGGCCTGAGCTACACCTGGTGTTGGACAAAAGCAAAGAAGGGACCCAGTTACAATGGGGATGCTGAAAGCAGCCTCATGAGCCAGGGTAGTAGCAGGAGGCTAAGGGGAAGTGAAGGTCGGGTCTGTCTGGGATGAACCTAATGGCAGAGCCAGGCCGTGGAGCATGGTCTCAGCATGTGCAGACTGAGCCCAGAAGTCTGTGCATTTCAGTCACCATGACCTGTTGCTAAGATAGGGGGCAAAGTGGAGGGAGGTGGAGATGCAATTGTGCCATGAGAAGGCAGTAGTAAGGGATGAAGACAAAGCAGGCTCCATCTTCCCAAGGAGGCCTCTGTGGCCCGTGTTCCAGACAGGCTCCCGGCCTCTGTGGCTTACCTCCAGATAGGGCCGGATGTTGGAGTACAGCTTGCTGATGGCAGCTTCATCTGCATGAGGTGCTAAGGCCACGACCAAATCCAGGACAGACAGTCTATTCAGAAGTGGGGGACAAGGAGGGGCTTGGGGGCTGGAGAAGGCTGGACTAGCAGTGTTATGTCTACTGGGTGCAGGGGAGGTGGTGGGAGACGTCAGGGTGATGAGGACAAAGGGACTCAGGGAGCCCACGGATGAGCCACAGACAGCACCTAATCAAGCAGCAGGCCTGGGTCTAGCTGCTTTCCACATGCTAATATCTAGATCTTGCTGCAGATGCTATTATCTTTTTTTTACTTTGCAGAAAGAGGACAGAGATGACTAATCACCATGTTCAAATCCCACAGCTTCTAAGTGGTGAAGCTAGAACTGAAACCTGAGCACCTGGGCTGTTCAATCTTTCCTAGCCAGCAATCCTGCCTCTCCAGGAAAGGAGCCAGTCAGCTGGGCTAACTGCTGGAGCTGGGAAATGTCAGTATCTGGAGACTTTCTCCAGAAAGGAGCTGTGGGCTTCTCCTAGACACTCCCTCTGGTTCTCTAGGCAGCCCAACTGAAGCAGGGCACTTTACCTGGTGAAGTCAGAGCTGGTATGGTCGAGCACCTTCTCACTGGCTTTTTCCAAGAAACTATTCACCAGCTGACAGGCACAGAGATGGGAGAGAAATACAAAGCAGCAGTGGGTCACAGAACTGCACCCTGTCTCCTTTCCCCTTCCTCTCCTCCCATCTAGAAGCCTAGTGTCCACACCAAGCCACCACTATCTAGACCCCTGAGCTCCAGGTGACCAACACCCACATAAGCCCTAGTGGCTAGTGTCTTGGTCCTCCAACATGCCCGTGTGCTTCTGATACCCACCTGAGGCTCAGTGATGGTCAGGTAAGTTTTGATGGTCTCCAGCACAGCCCGGCGAGGGGCTGGGGTTTCTCCAGCTGCAATAGGCTGCCCGTACAGGTTGAAGAGGATTGGCAGAAAGTTTTTGGCAAAGCGGCTCACTTCAGCTTGATCGGCCTCTGGCAGGTGGGTCACAGTTTAAATAAAAAAGCAGCAGTTGACCCCACCTCAAGGTCATAGATATTCCAGCCCAGAAGCATCCTTTTAGTGGGCTCTCTAGAACTTAGAACCAACGCCTTTGGGGTTTCTCTGGGACAGGAGAGGCTGAGGCCATAACACAATGAACTAAGTGGCATAGGGGCCTATGCTCCTCCATTACCCCTGTCCCGGGGGCCAGTCTAGTGACAGTCACAATACTGATAAGACAGCTCCCAGAACCTGTCAGCACACTGGGAGCACAGACAGAAAGGGGAGTTTCTAGCATCTTAGTAATTCCTTGAGTTCCCAGCAGGGCAGGCACCCACCTGCCAACCTTTAGACCTGGAGCCCTCACATACCTGCCTCACAGCCCTTGGTGATAAGGGTGCGCAGGGCCTGGCACACAGTGACCCTCAGGTCTGGGCGCTCACTGATGGCTGTGCCCAGCGTCCGTGCCAGCCCTTTGAAGGAAGTGGCAACATCTGTGGGCCTTGTGCAGAACCCAGGCAGGAGGGTCCAAATCTGGGAGAAGGAAGGGTGAAGAATAAAAGCTAGCCAGCCGCCCCTGCCCTGAGCTGTCAGGCCCAGGTCCTCCCAGTTGGCACCTCACCTGCCACTGAAGGGTGTCATAGATCTTGGACTCCACCATGCTTCCCGCCTGGGCCAAGTCCATTGCTGGAATAAGACACAAGGACACAGTGTGACCCTGAGCACCATCCTGGCCAAAAAGCTTTGCTTTTACCAAAATTAAAAGCCCAGCAATGAAGATGGGAATATGGGTCACTACCCTCACACATGAAATTTCAGGTTCAGTCTCTGGCACTGCATGTTGCCAGGGTTATACTCTGGCTCTTTCTCTCCTGCTGCTCTTTCTCATTAGTAATTAAATCTTAAAATAAATAAATAATGAACAGAACTATACTATAACTACAAAATTCTGAAACCTTGTTATGCTTGACATGAAAATTGGCAGCCTGAGGCTCCAGGGTCCCAGGTTCAATCCACCACAGGCCAGGGTTGAGCAGTGCTCTCATCTCTCATTAAAATAAAATAGGGGGGTCGGGCGGTAGCTCAGCAGGTTAAGCACACATGGCAAGGAGCTCAAGGACCAGTGTAAGGATCCCAGTTCAAGCACCTGGTCCCACCTGCAGGAGAGTCATTTCACAGGCGGTGAAGCAGGTCTGCAGGTGTCTGTCGTTCTCTCCCATTCTGTCTTCCCCTCCTCTCCAACAACGACATCATTAACAACAACAATAATAACTACGACAACAATAAAAAGCAACAAGGGCAACAAAAGGGAAAATAAATAATAATAATAAATTTAAAAAGAAAAAGAAAATTGGTAACATTCACTGGGTAATTTCTTTTATTTATTTATTTATTTATTTATTTATTTATTTATTTGCCTCCAGGGTTATTGGAGGGGGCTTGGTGCCCGCACCATGAATCCATTTTTCCTGGAGACTATTTTTCTCCCTTTTTGTTGCCCTTGTTGTTTTATTGTGGTGGTTATTATTATTGTTGTTGCTTATTATTATTTTTTATCAGAGCACTTATCAGCTTTGGTTTATGGTGGTGCAGGGGACTGAACCTGGGACTTTGAAGCCTCAGGCATGACAGTCTGTTTGCATCACCATTATGCTATCTACGCCTGTCCTATTGTTATTGATGTCATTGTTGTTGGGTAGGACAGAGAGAAATGGAGAGAGGAGGGGAAGACAGAGAGGGAGATAGAAAGACACCTATAGACCTGCTTCACCACTTGTGAAACAACCCCCCGCAGGTGGGGAGCTGGGGACTCAAACTAGGATCTTTATGCCACCAGTGCACTTCGCGCCATGTGCACCTAACCCGCTGCGCTAATGCCCAACCCTCTTCACTGGGTAATTTCTATATGGCAGTGTCTCTCCTTCCCCCATCTCCCCTCAATTTCTCTCTATAAATCCAAAATAAACAAATTTACTCATAAGAGAGAAAATGAGAGCATCACTCTGGTACATGCAATGCTGGGGATTGAACTCAGGAACTTATGCTTGAAGAGTCCAACTCTTTATCCACTGTGCTGCCTCTTGAACTGTTATATATATATATATATTCCCTTTTGTTGCCCTTGTTGTTTTATTGTTGTAGTTATTATTGACGTCGCTGTTGTTGGATAGGACAGAGAGAAATGGAGAGAGGAGGGGAAGACAGAGAGGAGGAGAGAAAGACAGACACCTGCAGACCTGTTTCACCGCTTGTGAAGTGACTCCTCTGCAGGTGGGGAGCTCGAACCTGGATCCTTAGGCCGGTCCTTGCACTTTGCACCACCTGCGTAACGCACTGCACTACCGCCCGATTCCCTTGAACTGTTGTATCAGACTTTTTGCTAGATCATCTTTGTAGGTAAAATTTACATGTACTAGTCTAATTATTTCCTTAGTGGGAGAGGAGCCCAATGTCTGCTTGCCACAGGGTCCTGTAATGAGGGAATGTCTGATTAGACCCCAGGGCAGAGGAAGGCACAGGAGCACTGGCCCCTGCTGGGCAGAGGGATGTGGCCCAATGCCTTAAGACTGGGAGCTAGATGAGCTCCCCTCTTCCCCCCAATCCCATCCAGCTATAACACTAATACCTTTGCTCTTCAGGGTGGTAGCCAGGGGCAAGAAGTAGGTGGTGAAGAAGGCAAGTCGTGTTTCCTGAACATAGTCCCGGATGACAGGCAGTAGCCAGCTCCGTGGGAAATCCAGAGTCTCTCTGGGAGAAGACAAGACCCAGTGAGGAAGGGTGACCGAGTCTGCAGCATCATGGCTCCTGATGAGCTGAGGAGCAGTCAGCCATATCCAGCCTCTCCTACTGACCCCTGCATGGCACAGAGACCTCACCCCAAAGAGCATCCCCCCACCTGGGGGGCAGCCAGCCACCTGACTCTTCTGGGACTTGTGCAAAAGCCAAATTGCCACACTTACTCAGAGCCATCGATCTCCAATGGCACTGCCTCTAGAACCACCTCGGGGCCCATGCTGGCCACTGCAGCCCCCACTGCCTGGTCCAGAGCTGCTGTGTGGGGGAAGTGGGGGGATAGGCGCAGGTCACCCAGGGATTGGAGGCACTGGAGCAGAGACACAAAAGATTGGACATTAAGATGTGCTTATGGGGGCGGGGGTAGATAGCATAATGGTTATGCAAACAGACTCATGCCTGAGGCTTGGTCAAGTTCCAGGTTCAAACCCCCACACCACCGTAAGCCAGAGCTCTGGTAAAAAAAAAAAAAAAATGTGCTTATGGAAGAGGGACCCATCCCTGAGGCCAAAGTCCCCTGGAAGATGGGAAGTATGGGTCCAAGGTGCTTTCTGTCTTCAAACCAGCACTGGAGCAAGGCTGGGCAACATTCTAGCTGCTAATATGGGGCCTAAGGAAAAGAGCTGGCATAGGCCCTAGCTGATCCCTGATCCTTAAGTAGTTTCCTGTGGACCACAGTAAACCAGTTTAGTAATATAAACGACTATGTTCACTTTTATAAGCTAACAGACAGAATGCGGAGGATTACATTGATTCTTTAAGAGCTTCAAAGTCAATTGATTCCAGCTTAGCCTTTTTCTTGGGTCCTCCCCTGGCTGCCCAGTTACCTTCCTGGAGAAAGAGCTCTCGGTCCTTGCTATTGACACAGGCCCCTCCAGGAGCCCAGAGTCCACTAGGCCAAGTGTCATCTCCTGCCCTGGCCCCAGCAGAGACCCAGCTCACCTTCTTCATCACAGGGTGGGCCTGTTTCCCACATGCCTGGAAGAAGACACATAGCAGCTGCAGCACGAAGCTCCACGCTGCATGGAACTTGTATGTCAGGCCGTCCTCCACAGCCCTGCCAAGGGAGCAGCCAGTCAGGGTCAATATCATGCCCCCCCCCCCCCCCCAGCAGGGAAGACAACAGCTTGCACCACAACTTACAAACCACCAGCTGGTCAGTAAGAGAGTCCCTTTAGGCAAACCAAAGGAGAGAACTAAAGAGTATCCACAACTCAGAGCCCCAGCTCCTCAGTAAGTACTTTATTTTTTTTTTTTTTTTTCCCCTTTTGTTGCCCTTGTTGTAGCTTCGTTGTGGTTATTATTATTGCCCTTGTTGACGCAATTCGTTGTTGGATAGGACAGAGAGAAATGGAGAGAGGAGGGGAAGACAGAGAAGGGGAGAGAAAGATAGACACCTGCAGACCTGCTTCACCGCCTGTGAAGCGACTCCCCTGCAGGTGGGGAGCCGGGGGCTCGAACCGGGATCCTTACGCCGGTTCCTGCGCTTTGCGCCACATGCGCTTAACCCACTGCGCCACCGCCCGACCCCCAGTAAGTACTTTATTAAGCAAAGATATAAAAGGATAGGGGCCAAGTGGTGGCACACCTGGCTGAGCACATGTTACAGTGCACAAGGACCTGGGTTCTAGTGCCTGGCTTCCACCTGCAGGGGGAAAACTTCACAAGTGGTGAAGCCAGGCTGCAGGTGTCTCTGTCTCTCTCTTCCTCTCTATCACCACCTTCCCTCTCAATTTCTGGCTGTCTCTATCCAAATAAATAAATAAATAAAGATAATAATAATTTTAAAAAGATACGAAAGGACAGAAGCAGAGCTTCACCATTATATGTGGTACCAGTGATTGACTCAAGACCTCATGGCTACAAACCACTGCACTACCTCTCAGATGACAGCTCTGCAGTCTCATAAAAATAAATAAATCTAAAAAAAAAAAAAGGAAAAGAAAAACAAAACAAAAACCTGTGAGATAGGTTATTTATTCCATTGTCAGGTGGGGAAACTGGTACTCAGCAAATACAGGTGAGCTGCTAAATGGCCAAACTGGGTCCCCAACTCCAACTTTTTTCACTTCCCTCTTCTTTCTTGGCCTAGCCTGAGGAAGAAAGGGTAGGAACAGGCAGAATGGGGACAGTTCTGCCGCTAGCCCAATCAGCACAGCCTCAGAGTCAATCCGAGACTAGGGGCAAGAATGACGAATAAGAGTCACTGTGGGGGTGGTCCGGGAGGTGGCGCAGTGATAAAGCTTTGGACTCTCAAGTATGAGGTCCCGGCAGCACATGTATGTGCCAGAGTGATGTCTGGTTCTCTCTCTCCTCCTGTCTTTCTCATAAATAAATAAAATCTAAAAGAAAAAAAAAAAAGAGAGAGAGTTACTGTGGGGGTGGAGGAAGCTCTAAGCTCTACTTTTGTGTTTCCCTGAGCCTACACACACAGAAAACAGGTCCATTTCTTCATGAGGAACAGTATCCAAGGCACTACACCCTGGAACTAAGCATTAAGGACCCCTAGGAGACACAGGGCCCCAGTGCCCTTCCTGGAGCAACTCTGAAATGCTTTGGTGCTACAACTCCTCGCACCTGCTAGGAAGGTGAAGGTGGCTGAACAGCAACACAGTGTGAAAGTAAGAGTAACTCTGTGTGAGGCTGTCACTCAGACTAGTGTCAGTCACCTCAGGTTTCTCATCTGTAAGGGGCAGGGAACCTACATCCCAGATACTGTTCTGGGAGCCTGGATCCCTCACCTACATTTGTCACCCTGCACTGTAGAGGACCCAGAGAACAGCAGAACTTGCACTAATGATTGGTCAAAGTTTACACTCGTGGCCTCACGCTGGGCATCTGGAATGTGCTCAGAATGACAGCAGCTGCAGTGGTGCAGTGCACACAGCTCACAGTAAGTGACAAGTAGAGCATATGTCACTATAAGGAACTTTCTAGAAGGTACACTGTATTTCCTTCTGACAAGGATGCTATCATCTCACCTGAACATCTTGGCGATGTACTGAGCAGGGCCTGAGGCTGAGGGGGTTACAGACCCAATGTCTGCCATGTGAGGGGCAACACATTCCTGCAGGATCTCCTACAAAATGAAATCAAGGCTGTGTGGGCCCAAGGGGAACCCCTCAGTGCTGCTCAGCCCTCCCAGCTTACTGTCCAGAACTTTCTAGCATCTTCTCCCCAGTGCTGGAGACCTAGAGCAAGTTCTAGAAGACAAGCAGGCAGAACCTCTGGTGCTCTCAGCTACCCAACCCCCCACACCTGGGCTGGAGGGCTGTGGTACCTGGAGGCTCAAGGAGGCTGCTGACACCACCTGTGAGTGGGGGGAGAGGAGGCAGGTCATCGCAGTTCCAAAAAAGCGAGGGATGTGTCCTAGACCTAGGTCCCGTTGCAGCCTGTCAACATAAAAGGTTTCCACCCCAAGTTCAAGCCCCTGTACCTCCATAAGCCAGAGCTGGGCAGTGCTCTGATCTCTCTCCCTCTGTATCTTTCTCCTTATAAATCTCACATTAAAATATTCAAATGTGCCACCTAGTTGCAGATGTTACCATGATGCCAACCTGACTTCACTGGAAAAATAACTTCATTAATCTGTTCCAGAGCCTCACTTCTCCAGAGCCCCGCCCCACTAGGGAAAGACAGAGACAGGCTAGGAGTGTGGATTGACCTGCCAACACCCATGTCCAGCGGAGAAGCAATTACAGAAACCAGACCTTCCACCTTCTGCACCCCATAATGACCCTGGGTCCATGCTCCCAGAGGGATAAAGAATAGGAAAGCTTTCAATGGAGGGGATGGGATATGGAGCTCTGGTGGTGGGAATTGTGTGGAATTGTATCCCTCTTATCCTATGGTCTTGTCAATATTTCCATCCTATAAATAAATTTAAAAAAAAACAAGCAAATGATATATATATATATATATATATATATATATATATTTGCCTCCAGGGTTATTGCTGGGGCTCAGTGCCTACACCACAAATCCACTGCTCCTGGAGGCTCTATTTATTTCCCCTTTTTGTTGCCCTTGTTGTTTTATCGTTGTTGTGGTTATTATTATTATTATTGTTATTAGATAGAACAGAGAGAAAGGGGAAGACCAAGAGGGGAAGAGAAAGGTAGATACCTACAGACCTGCTTCATGCTTGTGAAGAGACCCCCTGCAGGTGGGGAGCTGGAGGCTCGAACCAGGGCCCTTACGCTGGTCCTTGTGCTCTGCACCTTGTGCACTTATGACCTGCTGTGCTACCGCCTGACCCCCAAAAAATATATATTTTATATATATATAAATATATATATATTTTAAATATTTATTTATTTATTCCCTTTTGTTGCCCTTGTTGCTTTATTGTTGTAGTTATTATTGTTGTTGTCGTTGTTGGATAGGACAGAGAGAAATGGAGAGAGGAGGGGAAGACAGAGAGGGGGAGAGAAAGATAGACACCTGCAGACCTGCTTCACCGCCTGTGAAGCGACTCCCCTGCAGGTGGGGAGCCGGGGTTCGAACCGGGATCCTTATGCCGGTCCTTGTGCTTTGCGCCATCTGCGCTTAACCCGCTGCGCTACAGCCCGACTCCCCGAAATATATTTTTTAAAAGACTTCGAATTTGAAGAAAGGAAAACCATTCAACACTCATCTCTTTCAGTAAGTCCTAGTGATTACAGAGCATTTTTGTTGTTTATATCTAACTAGTCCCCTTCTGGGAGACATTTGGGTTGTTTCTAGGGTTTCCTTTGCCATTACCTACAGTGCTACAGAAATACTTGGAAATATACCAGGGCTCAACTGTGGGCATCCTCCCATAGAAGAAATGCTGAGATTTAAGCAGAGTAGGGCTATTTTGTTATTTTCTGGCACCTGTAGGTGAAAGGTGGTTTGATACATGAGGAATGTGGGCCTGGTAGACCTGGGCCAGAGGGAGATCTGGCTTTGCCTCCAAACAGTTGCACTGTTAACTCACGCTACACCGTTCTGGTTTATAGGACGGGCTAAGACTTTCCTGAGAGAGTGGCTGTGATGAAACAAAGGATGTAAAGTGTCCAGCACAGAACCTGGGGAAACAGGTGTGCAGGAACCCTTCATGGGGTAGAGGGGGAAGACCAGACCTTGACTCAGCAAAATGCAAGCCATCTCAGTCTTATATGGGACAAGTAGGACAGCCTGGTGGTTACTATTCAGCAGCCACACACAACATGACAGACATGAAGCAGAAGTTGGGTCTGTGGGACACTAAGCTTCAGACCAGCAACTAGGTGGGGAGTGGGGTGGAACTTAAATAAGGATAATAGCAGGAGGTGATGAGGATTGGGACAGAGCTCTTTTGGGCTGATTTCCATGGGGTCACTGAGATATAGTGGCAGGAAAGGCACAGTCCAGGCTGTACTAACCTACTCATAAATATATCAGAGCTAGTCTGTGGTATGCTTCACATAGGACTAGATGGCTGCCAGTCCCATGAAGCTGACCCCTCTCCAGACTTACAGATTCCCCCCAACCCCAATCCACAACACAGAATCCAGAGCCTGGTTAGAATCCCTGGGAGATCCCTCTACAACATCCCTACCTGACCAGGTTGATGTGGGCTTTCTCCATGACTGTAAGCCAGGCCATGAGGGGCTGTAAGTCATTCTCGCTGGGGACATAGTCATACAAGGCCTACAGGCAGGAGGGAAGAAGCAGGTGACTAAGAAAGCGTGCTTAGCATCAGCCCAGTGACAAAGACCACTTCCTATCTCAGGATTCCACCATGTCCCAGGGACAGGCCTGTATGTGCAGCTCAGAATGCACAGTCCCCTGGGACTTCCCAGCTCCTGTCTGTCACTGCCCTGTGAGGCCCTTCCAGTTCAAATTCCATAGGAAAAGCCTTGAGGAACAGAAGTCACAGAGCTCTTTCCTAGAAAAACATCTGCTGGATCTATATTATCTGATAATCCTAAAAATCACTATTCAATCACTAAAAATTAAGAGGAAAAAGCAAAATGCATGTGAGAATACACACATTTTGCAACCAATTTAAGGGCTTGCCACTTCCTCCGCTTAAGTCCATCCAAGAATCTCTAAAGCTGAGAATACCTGATTAAAATATCTGACTAACATGAGGCCATGCAGAAGTAGTTATCAAGCCAGTTACCACCAGGACATGAGCCAGGGACCCATGGGCATTGACATGGCTTTGGTGTCAGAACTCCTGTACTCAGCAGCTATCTGACCTACCTATCACAACAGTAGCCTCTCCAGCCACCCCCAGCACAGTCGTCTGAAGGGTGCAGCTGTGGCAGCTGAGGGATATCCCCTCACCAGCAGGCCTCACCGTGATGATCTGGGCGTTGAGCTCTGCGGACAGGGTGCCCTGGCTGGGCTTGGCATGGAAGAGGCTATAAAAGGCCTGCATGGCACAGGATGTCACCAGCTGAAAAGAACAGAAACTTAGTAGGGAAACACAAAGCCCAAGTCATCCTAGGTTCAATCTCCCACCCCAGGCAGTGGACTGAGAACAAAATAGGACCCCAGAATCTCAACCCATGCACCCACACCTGAACACTCAGAGGACTGTCACATCAGTACATCTTGGTAATTCCCCCTTTTCTTTTCTTTTTAATATTTATTTATTCACTTTTGTTGCCCTTGTTTTTGTTTTTGTTGTAGTTATTGTTGTTGATGTCATCGTTGTTGGATAGGACAGAGAGAAATGGAGAGAGGAGGGGAAGACAGAGAGGGGGAGAGAAAGACACCTGCAGACCTGCTTCACCACCTGTGAAGCGACTCCCCTGCAGGTGTGGAGCCAGGGGCTTGAACTGGGGTCCTTACGCCGGTCCTTGCGCTTTGTGCCATGTGCGCTTAACCTGCAGAGCTACCAACCGACTCTCTCTTTTTTCTTTTTTACCAGAGCACTGCATGCAGTCCTGGCTCACGGTGGTACAGGGGATTGAACCTGGGATTTTGAAGGCTCAGGCGTGAGAACCTCTTTACATAACCATTATGCTATCTACCCTCAATTGTTGCCCTTCTTTTACTTGATAGGATAGAGAATGATTGCGAGGGGAGGAAGAGACACCTACAGCACTGCTTCATGGCTCATGAAGCTTCTCCTGTACATGGGGAACAGGAGTTTGAACCCAGATCTTTGTGCATGGTAATGTGTATGCTCAACTTGGGTGTTCCACAGCCCAGTCCCCAAGTGCCCTTACCCCCACCAAAAAAAAAAAAAGAGAGAGAGACAAAGACACCAAAACTTTAAATATCAACAAAGACAGTAGAGAAATATGAACAACATGATTTTAAAATCAAGGGCTACTCTTGTGGGCCCTCTCAGGACCTTGCCCTCACCATAGAGCAGCTATGGTAGGGACTGGCCCCGTCTGCGAAGGGAGGCTGGGGTATCTCGCCCTGCCAGTCGAGGAAGACTGTTTCTGAAATTAGTGCAGCCTGCAATGTTTCCAGTTCTAACGAACAGCTACAAGCTCAGACCAATAGAGGCTTAGAGGTTACAAAGGCTCTGGTGCTAAATATAAATATACATATGGGCCCTGGATAAGGTGGATGGAAGTAAACAGTTAATTCTATGCACATAATTATTTCAAGAATGGGAGCTACTATCTGCCCTAATCCAATTCTCTAGTCCTTTCCTCTACTCTGACACCATTTTCTCAGACAATGGTTTTATCCAACTTCATGACTCGCAAAAACTACCATAGTCCGTGAGCCCCTAGAAACAGGCCTAAAATGGATTTCCAAGATTTCTTCCACCCTAAGAGCCCTAATCTCATCTGCCCTGTTCCTACTTTCTGATTCCTGTTCACTAACCATTTTGTCTCACTTTATGTCCTGCTACCTTTCAGACACCCAGGCTGGTAAAAACAAACAAACAAAAACATATTATAATAATGCAAATGCAGGTGTGAAAAAACCCAATGGACAGAAGTAGGCCAAGATCGATGAAATACAGAAGGACTGGGAGTCAGGCGGTAGCCCAAAGTGCAAGCAGGCAGCACAAAGCACAAGGACCATAAAGATATTGGTTCGAGCCCCCGGCTCCCCACCTGCAGGGGAGTCGCTTCACAGGCAGTAAAGCAGGTCTGCAGATGTCTTTCTCTCCTGTCTTCCCCTCCTCTCTCTATTTCTCTCTGTCCTATCCAACAACGACATCAATAAAACAACGGCAGGGAGTTGGGCGGTGGTGCAGTGGGTTAAGCGCACATGGCACAAAGCACAAGAACTGGTGTAAGGATCCTGGTTCGAACCCCCAGCTCCCCACCTGCACAAGAGTCTCTTCACAGGCAGTGAAGCAGGTCTGCAGGTGTCTATCTTTCTCTCCTCCTCTGTCTTCCCGTCCTCTCTCCATTTCTCTCTGTTCTATCCAACAACGACATCAATAACCACAAAAATGTTAAACAACAAGGGCAACAAAAGGGAAAATAAATAAATATATAAAAAAAGGGCAACAAAAGGGAATAAATAAATAATATAAAAAAAGGACCATTTTAACATAAGTTTGAAGTTCCTGCACTGACTTGTTAATGACATAGCTGTGTAACTGCAATAGGTAAAGTGGAAGAGGCAGAGTGCTGATACTTTCCCAGCACCTCCACCTGGTTTGTCCTCTCTCTGGCTTGGCCTCTGGGGCCAACTCCCAACTCTGAATAGAGCCCTTCTACCAGGGATGAGGTGGTGTCCTTGGCTGTAGATAAAGCAGAAGCAAGGCAGGGAGACACCCAAAGAAGGGCCTGAAACTATTACCCCCAACTCTCCCCCTGGCCACGTTCCCCTCAACCCCCTCTCCCCACACCTGCTGGCACTTGGCCAAAGCTCACCACATGGCTGAGGGTCATGACCCTGAGGAGAGTCTCGCTACAGCTCTTCACCAGGGCTTCCGGGAAACAGGGCAGCAGGTCCTTCAGCAAAGTCAGCATGTGCAGTGTGCTGGTAGCCTCCTTGGAGCCTGGCAGACAGAGGAGGCTGAAACTTCAGACCTGAATCTTAGCAGGCCCTGCCCTCCCCATGCGTGCAGCCTGACTTCCCACCTCCAGACTTTTCAATCTCCTGGATGCAGAACTTGGCAGTGGAAATGGCAGCAGGATGGTGGGCAGGAGCCTTTTCACAGAACATGAACTCACTGCCCTTGAGGACAGAGCACACTCCATGCTGGGCGGCCTTCCGGATCTGAAGGGCGAGGAGAGGGGGTAGGGTCAGGACAGCTTCCCCCAACTTCAAGGGTTGGTGGGTCCAGGCACATCTCCTGTATGGCTGCTGCCAGGTCCAGAGCTTCCCATGGATGGGCTCCTGAGCTGTGGAGCAAGGCGAACCTTGATCCCCATCCCTGCTCAACTACTGACTTGCCCAGTGGCCTTGAGAGACCAAATGCTTGGCCAATGCACTTCAGGTCCTCATCTTTGCAACCGAGACTCATTTATTCATGCAATAAGGCAGCAATACACAGTGTCCACCAAGCCAGCCACTGTCCCTGGTGCTGGCAGAGTGGTGGGGAACAGAGTCAACAGTTCACCAGGAGGCAGAAAAAAAGGAAAATATATCCAGGAGTTAGAAGTAGATTCCAGAGAGTGGTCCGGGAGGTGGTGCAGTGGCTAAGGCACTAGACTCTCAAGCATGAGGTCCTGAGTTCAATCCCCGGTAGCACATGTACCAGAATGCTGTCTGGTCCTTTCCCTCTCTCTCCTATCTTTCTCATAAATAAATAAATAAAATCTTTAAAAAAAAAAAAAAAAAAAAGAAGTACATTCCAGAGAATAAAACTGGGCTTGTTGCTTTTCACACTGTGGTCAGAAAAGCTTCACTCTAGTGAAGTGACACTGGCAGAGTTGAAGGACCAGCTCGGTGCTGACTAGTACCAATACATACTCCTGCCCTAAATTTCAGGAGGAAATGGAGGTGGAAAGGAGCCACCATTTGCTGGGTACCTGCTGTCAGCCAGGAGCTGCACCACACCTGTGGAGGAACACAGACACCTCCTCCCAACCCCGCAGCACTCTTTGGAGTCACACAGACATAGATTGGATACTGGATTCACCACTTGTGCTGTGACCTTGTTCCCATAGTTGGGGAACATGGCTCAGAAGTCACGTTACTTGTCCAAGGTCATAGCACAAGTGGTGAATTCAGTAAATAATCCATATGTGTGACTCCAAAGAGCCTCTGCCTCTCCACCCCAGCCCTCCTGCCAGCATGAATAACATGTCACTGCTCACTGAAGTCGGGCACTAAACACCCTACTGTGAGAGGAGCTAGCACACAGATGGGGCCAAAGGGGCAAGAAAGCAAAACTTTGGAGTAAGCTCCTATAGCTCAGGAGTCCATCCTCAGGAATCCCAAATAGGCTGCCCCACTTCAGTATTCTGTGGAGCTCAGCAGTCTCACCTTGGGCTTAGCATGCACAGTGAAGCTCAGCAAGCCATGGTACACCTGTAGGGTCACAGGATAGCTCCAGGCCTCCAGGTCCTGCTTCCGCAGGAGGGTGGCCAGACAGGAAAGGATCTGGAAGAGAAGAATCAGAGTCTCAGCTCCACCCACCTCTGACAGGTGGGGAATAAGCCCAAGTTCTCACCAACACCAGAAAATTCCCAAAGGATTCATCAGTAGATGCACAAAGCGTAGTTCCGACTCCCAGAGATGCCCATAGGATGCTTTAGTCAGATCAGACTGACTCTGGAAGCAAGGGCTCAGACACTGACCCATCGGAGGGCGGATGTGGAGTCGCTGCTAGCCTGGGCTGACAGGATAGCCATGAAAGCTTTGGAGGTATCAGAAAACTTCTTAATGAGCACAGGGCTGGGCACACTGTGGAGAGAAGACAGCAAAGGTTGGAGGTGCTCCTGCAGCCTCAGTCCTAGTCTGAAGGAGGATGCTGGCGCTGTCACTCAGCCTGTGAGTGACACTGGAAGGTGAGCTCAGGAGCTCCTTCCTCTTCCTCCTCCTCCTCCCACACACAAGACAGATCCTTATAAACATACTCTATTACTGTCTACACTTCCACCATGGCTGGGGGTAATACCCAGTGCTGGATGTGAGGGTGATCTAGCTGAGACATCTGTCACCCTGTTGATCACCAGGGTTGGTTTGGCTCATCTAGGTGTCTGGGCAGGTGTCCCCTTCCTCCCTCATGACTTCATGTGTGTCCTTCCCAGAGATGTGTGCTCTGTCAAAGATGACCTTCCCCAAACAGACAAAGCAGGGCATATGAGTAGCTGCACTCCCCTGCTAAACATTGGAATAAGCTCTCAAAGAAACCCCCATCAAAACTCTACCATCCCTCTACCCACTAACTACGGCAGAACCCCTCCGCCCCGCAGCACTAGCATTCACATGTCCTACAATATCCCAAGTCTATGTGTAGAAGCCACCTAAGAGATTATGTTCCTTCTCCCTAATTCTGTTCCTTTTTTTTTTTTTTTTTCCACCAGAGCACTGCTCAACTCTGGCTTATGGCAGTGTCGGGGATTGAACCTAGGACTTGAGAGCCTCAGGCATAAAAGTCTCTTCGCATAACCATTATGCTATACCCCCACCCTTCTACCTGTTCTGTGTCTGCACTGCCTTCTCCACAAGAGACTAGGGGTGCAGACAGGAGTCAGGACTCACCGCTTCAGGACAAGGTTGAGCAGGTAACCGACAGCAGCCAGGGATTCTGGGGACTCCACTGCTTCCAGTGTTGTCATCTGAGGGCCAGATCACAGGGTGTGAATGGGAAATGTGTTGTGCTGGGCAAATAAGGTGTGGGGAAACCATGTGCCCAGCAAATTATTGTGGCTAAATTCCTAGTGTCAGAGGTTCAAATCCTAGCTCTGTCAGTGTCTGGCTTTTAGTTAGCAACTTAACATCTCTGTGACTCAGCTGTTATCTCCATAAAAAAAGAGATAGTAAGTTATTGTGAGGTTTAATTAATAAATGGGAAACACAGAGCTGGATGGTAGCATAGTGGGTTAAGCACATGTGGCCCAAAGCACCAGGACCAGCTAAGGATCCCAGTTTGAGCCCTTGGCTCCCACATGCAGGGGGTCGCTTCACAGTTAGTGAAGAAGGTTTACACGTGTCTGTCTTTCGCTCCCCCTGTCTTCCCCTCCTCTATCGATTTCTCTCTGTCCTATCCAACAACAATAACAACCACAAGGGCAACAAAATGGGAAAAAACAGCCTCTTGGAGCAGTGGATTCATAGTGCTGGCACTGAGCTCCAGTGATAACCCTAGAAGCAATAAATAATAATAAAATAAAATAAATGAAAAACACTTATAATGATACCTGTCTGGTACATGATAAAAGCCATGTACTACCATTTAATTTGTTTCATTATTTAAAAGATGCTGTTGTAGCCCGGGGTGGCAGAGAAGTGGGTAAAATTTTGAGCCTATAAGCATGAGGTTCTAAATGCAACCCCTGGCATCACAAGTGCTGCAGTTATACTCTGGCTCTCTGTTTCCCATAAATAAATGAATCTTTTTTAAAAATGTAAAAATACAGGGGTCAGGTTGTAGTGCAGTAGGTTAAGTGCACGTGGCACAAAGCACGAGGACCAGCAGAAGGATCCCAGTTCGAGCCCCCAGCTCCCCACCTGTAGGGGAGTCACTTCACAGGCAGTGAAGCAGGTCTGCAGGTGTCTGTCTTTCTCTCCCCCCTCTGTCTATCTCTCCTCTCTCCATTACTTTCTGTCCTATCCAACAACAACATCATCAATAACAACGATAATAATAACCACAACAATGGTAAAACACCCAGGTTAACAAAAGGGAAAAATAGCTTCCAGGAGCAGTAGTAGATTCGTGGTGCAGGCACTGAGCCCCGGCAATAAAAAAAAAATTAAAAAATTAAAAATTAAAACTACCTATCATCCCTCTTGCCCCTGTGAAATTATTTTTAAAGAATGTAAAAATCATTTTCAGATTTCATGCTGTACCAAAACAGGACATATCTGGCTCATGGGTTGTAGTCTGCTAACTTCTATTCTACAGTAGTGGTCATTGAACCTCAGACCCTTAAAAAAAGTAAGGAGCCAGGCAGTGGCACACCTGGTTAAGCTCACACAATACAGTGTTCCAGGACCCAGGTTCAAGCCTCTGGTCCCCACCTGTAGGGGGAAAGCTTCACAAGTGGTGAAGGAGGTCTGCAGGTATCTGTCTCTCTCCCTATCTCCTCCTCTCCTCTCAATTTCTTTCTGTCTCTGATAATAAATAAATAAAACACATTAAAAAAAAAGTACTGTGGATTCCCCAAAGTTATATTTATGTAGTTTATATCTATTGAGGATGACATTAGAAATTAATATTGGGATGGGGATAGATATCATAATGGTTATGCAAACAGACTCTCATGCCTAGGCTCCAAAGTCCCAGGTTCGATCCCCCACACCACTATAAGCCAGAACTGAGCAGTGTGCTCTGGTGTAAAAAAAAAAAAAAAATTTAATTTGATGGTTGGTGAAAGAACCTGTTCTAGTGCTGGACTTGCATGCTGAGTTCCTCAAAGGATACAGGTTCAGTATGGTGCACTATTTTATCCAGGAGCTAAGAGTGCTCTGGTATCTTCCCCTCCTGAATTATATTCTCTCATTAGAATTTTTTTTTCTCCCTTCAGGGTTATTGCTGGGGCTCAGTGCCTTCAACAAGAATCGAATCCACTGCTCCTGGAAGTCACTTTTTATCCCCTTGTTGTTGTGGTAATTATTGTTGTTGTTGGATAGGACAGAGAGAAATGGAGAGAGGAGAGGAAGACAGAGAGGGGGAGAGAAAGATAGACACCTGCAGACCTGCTTCACCGCCTGTGAAGCGACTCCCCTGCAGGTGGGGAGCCGGGGGCTCGAACCGGGATCCTTACACCAGTCCTTGCACTTTGTGCCATGTGCTTAATTAACCCACTGCACCATCACCCAACCCCCAGAATTGTTTTTTTCCAATTAAAGCTGGGGCCTGGCACACACCTGGTTGAGCACACACATCACCATGCACAAGGACCTGAGTTCAAGCTCCCCATCTGCATTACAAGTAGTAATGCAGTGCAGCCTCTCTCTCTTCCCCTGCCTCCCTTTTTTTTTTTTAAAAAAAAAAAAGTATTATCTTTATTTATTTATTGGATAGAGACAGTCAGAAATTAAGAAAGAAGGGGCTGAGGGGGAGTCGGGTGGTAGCACAGCGGGTTAAGCGCAGGTGGCGCAAAGGGCAGGGACCAGCATAAGGATCCCAGTTCAAGCCCCCGGCTCCCCACCTGTAGGGGAGTTGCTTCACAGGTGGTGAATCAGGTCTGCAGGTGTCTATCTTTCTCTCCCCCTCTCTGTCTTCTCTGTCTTCCCTTCTCTGGCCTATCCAACAACAACAACATCAATAATAACTACAATAATAAAACAAGGGCAACAAAAGGGAATAAATGAATATGAAAAAATTAATATTTTCATATTCATTTATTCCCTTTTGTTGCCTTTGTTGTTTTATTGTTGTTGTAGTTATTACTGTTCTTGTTATTGATGACGTTGTTGTTGGATAGGACAGAGAGAAATGGAGAGAGGAGGGGAAGACAGAGATGGGAGAGAAAGATAGACACCTGCAGACCTGCTTCACCACTTGTGAAGCCACTCCCCTGCAGGTGGGGAGCCAGGGGCTGGAACCAGGATCCTTACGCTGGTCCTTGCTCTTTGTGCCACCTGCACTTAACCCACTGTGCTACCATCCGACTCCCACCTTTAAAATCTTTAAACAGAAAAAGTTAAGACAACAATAAGCATGCACAATTTCATTAGCTGTTAAAAATAATGATATAGGGAGTAGGGCAGTAGCGCAGGGGGTAAAGTGCACACGGCGCAAAAGCGCAAAGCTGGGCGAAAGGATCCTGGTTCAAGACCCCGGTTCCCCACCTGCAGGGGAGTGGCTTCACAAGCAGTGAAGCAGGCCTACAGGTGTCCATCTTTCTCTCCCCCTTCTGTCTTCCCCTCTTATCTCCACTTCTCTCTGTCCTATCTAACGACAACATCAACAACAACAATAATAACTGCAGCAACAATGAAAAACAACAAGGGCAACAAAAGGGAAAATAAGTTTAAAAAAATAATAGTAAAATGATATAAAACTTCAAGTAATTTCTGCTAAACTCCATGGTATGCTAATGAGAAAGAATAAAAAGGCAAGTTATTATTATGGAAATACCTCTGACCTAATCAAACTCTGACCCCACAAAAGGGGTATTAGGGGACTATCTCCCCTGTGCCCCAACCCTGCCTCAGCTTCATCAGTGGAGGAAAAAACAACAATGGAGCAGTGGATTATTGTTTTAAAGAATGTAGCAAATACCACCAACCTTCCCAAGTCACCTGAGTGACTGAAGCTGTGTGAGCCATTCAATATGTCCCCTTCTTTACCCCACACTGCAGGAGAACCTGCTCCTCTCCAGAGCCTGAACATCCCAAGTCACACTCACCAGTGAGGCAAAGTACTCAGTCTCAGTCTCCTTCCCTCCCTGGGAGCGAATCACCTCAGTGACAGCAGCCAGAACAGCACAGATCTGCAGGAGGGAGAGGTACCTGTGACTATACTGCCAATCTAATCCCACCCAGGTTAGCATCTTCATCCTGTTCTTTCACAGACAATCTTCAGACAAAAACAAAACAGGTAGAACAGTTGAACAGCATCCAGAGCTGGGGCCACACACCACAGGACCCAACAAGGAGGACTCAGAACACATTTATCAAAATCCCACCCCTAGGACTCATAAAGGCACCCACACACCAAGCAAACAATTCTGTAAAGTGAAGTCACTGCAAGGGAATGGAATATGTATGCAGCCATCAACAGGGAATAATGTCCGGAATTATATATGTTATATAACTATATATTATATAATATATATTACATATAAACAGTGGAAGTGTCAAGTAGTCCAGATCTATTGAGAGTTGGGGAGATAGCCCAATCTATGCAAAAGACTTTGATTCCTGTGATTCCCAAATTCAATCCCCTGAACCACCATAAACCAAGGCTGAGCAGTGCTCCAGGGGAAAAACAGTATTGAAAAGAATGCAAAGCAAATAGAGCAGATACATATACACGCGTGTGTGGCATAATAACATATAATAATACATAACCCAATGTCAATATAATAAACATATAAATATAATATGAAATACTGCTCAATAGATGTTATATGTACTGCCCTATATTTTTCTCTATTGAGCAGTATTTCATATTATATTCATATATTCTTCAAGCAAAATGTGGGTTAAAATATATACAAAGTGGTCAGATAGCTGGTCCAATCAGTAGGATGCAAGACTTACACACATGAAGGTATGATCCCATAACACAGTATGTGCAGGAACAGTGCTCTGGTCTCTCTCTCGCTCGCTCATAAAATAAACAAACACACTTTGCAAAAATACATAAAAGTTCTAGGGATATAGTTCAAGGTGTGAGGGCACAGGATTTGCATGCCTGCGACTCCAGTGGTCCCAGGTATATAATATCTGGCACCACCACAAGTACAGCTGACCAGTGACCTTATCTCTCTCACTGTCTACCTCTCATAAAAATAAAACAAATCTATTTAAACAAAAAAAAAAAAAAAAAAAAAAGGAAAAAGGAAGAAAGAAGAGAACAGCACAAAATGGTTGGACAGGGACTGGAAGCATAGTAGTATGTTTATAGGAGGCTTCAGATTCCATCCCCAACACCACACAGGCTACAGCAGTGTCTTGGTGGGCTTCTCATACAATCCATCAAAATCTTATAAAAAAGAAGACAGCAGCACATGGAACCTTCCCTAGAAGAGGCAACAAGTAGAGGGCATAAGGAGTAAGAGAGATGACACATCGTCTAGAAATACCAGCTGCTCTCCTGGACAGCAGCCAAGCATCAGTCAGCGAAGGAAAGCAGGAGAAAGCTTGGGTTTGCCCCCTCCTCATTGTCCCACAACCTCTTGATGTCACTCTACCTCCTTGTGGGCGGCTGAGTTGGACTCCCAGAAGCGTTGCACTTTGCTGAAGGTGACATTTGTGCAGTCGGAGAGGCCACTCAGGAAGGTGGCCGAGGACTTCTCGGTGAGAGCAGGCGCCAGCTCTTCATCCACGGCCATTTCGGCCCCTTCGCCTCTGCCCAGGCGCACGGACCCTGACTGCAATTCATTGTGCAACTTCACAGCATCAACCGTCAGGTCGCTCTTTCCTGAGAACAAGAGGCACAAAGTTAAGCCCCCAGGTGGGTGTCCCTGTCCCAGTGGCTTAGGTGCTTGAGCCGGTGGGAGCTGGGTGGGGGTTACACTCTGGAGACTAAGGGGAATAGATAAATGTGAAAACAAATGTGGAAAAGAGCCACCCCAGGTCAATTACAGCCAGGAGTCCCAATCCCGAGACGCGTGGTAGCTGTCACTTCCCTACTGCGGCTCAGTCCCCGTGTTTGCTAAAGGAGGAAGGGGAGTTCGAACAGCAGGCTCTAGACCCGACCTTCCAAAAGACGGAAGTTCTCATGTCTGAGCCTCAGAGCCCCCAGAGAAGCCAGTCCCACTGCCGCCGGCTCTGGACCGCGTTACCTGAAGGCCGGCTGAAGAAGCGGCTGCGGGCGGCCTGGCGGTGGCGGCAGATGGCGGGGTTGCTGTCGCTGCTGTGTCCTTTCTTCCAGCGTTTCAACTTGGCCGACACACCCGATGGTAACTTGCCCGAGCGCCCCATGTCGACTAAGTTGTAGCTGAGAAATTAGGGGGGAGTTTCACAGCTCTCAGAGACACAGAAACACAGGCAGAATCCACGTGGGTCCTCTGCCGATTTACTTCCTCTTCCTGTGACGCAACTTCCGGCCTCGATCCTGTTGCCATGGCAAGGTAGCCAACATCCGGTTTTACTTATCCTCCATTCAGAGATGCCGGCGCTTCTTCTAGGAAATCCGTTGCTACGGAGAAAGTTGCCAGGGAGCTCCCTGGGCTCCTACTCTGTGCCACAGATGTGTCTGGTTTTGTGGGGTTTTTCGTTTGTTTGTTTGTTTTTTTAAAGATGTATTAATTGAGCATAATGGTTATGCAAAGAGACTGTCATGCCTGAGGCTTCAATGTCCCAGGTTCAATCCCCCCTTCTCCCTCCCGCACTACCTTAAGCCAGAGCAGATCCTTACTCTCCTGCAAGTCTCCCCAGAACCTTTCAGCCAGAACCCAAGACTAAAAAGACACTTCCCACCACACATTTCTTCTGCTCCTTCTCCTTCCTCTTTTTATCAGAGCACTACTTAGGTCTGGTTTATGGTGGTGTGAAGGATTGAACCTGAGACCGCTGATAGTCTTTGCATAACCATTATGCTCCCCACCCTCACTTTTGCAGAACAGCAATACAAGGTTCTTCTGGGATTTTCTTCCTCACTGCAAAGCATTAAGTTTGATTTTTGTCAGACTAAGCCTTGATCCTCATGGGATTTGACTAATTCATCGTTTAATACATTTACTTTTCAGACATGTTTTTTAGCTTCCACTGAGTAAGATACTTCAATAACTACATCTTCTAAATTAGCCAGAAGTTGACAAAATTTCTTTGACTTGTTACAGTGTGAGTACCCCCCACCTCTTGCTATGATTTGAGTGTTAGTTCCCCTTATTATATCTTGAGGCAGGACCTATCAGCCCAGTATGTGGCACCGTGGATGAAGCACTGATCTCTCAAGCATGAAGTCATGAGTTCAAACCCTGGCATCACCACATGTCAGAGTGATGCTCTGCATAACACTCCCCCCCTTAAAAATATACAAAATAATTATTTAAAGTGCTCCGGGAGGTGGCACAGAGAATAAATCACTGGACTCTCAAGACTGAGAAGCACTTGTGCCACAGTGATTCTCTGGTTCTTTTTCTCTCTGCTCTCTTATCTTTCTCATTAATAAGTAATTTTTGGGGAGTCGGGTGTAGCGCAGCGGGTTAAGTGGCACAAAGCACAAGGACTGGCTTAAGGATCCCAATTTGAGCCCCGGGCTCCCCACCTCCAGGGGAGTTGCTTCACAAGTGGTGACCAGGTCTGCAGGTGTCTCTCTTCCTCACCTACTCTCTGTCTTCCCCTCCTCTCTCCATTTCTCTCTGTCCTATCCAACAAGAACGGCATCAATAACAATGATAATAATAACCATAATGATAAAAACAACCAGGGTAACAAAAGGGAAAAAATGGCCTCCAGGAGCAGTGGATTTGTGGTGCAGGCACTGAGCCCCAGCAATAACCCTGGAGGCAAAAATAAATAAATAAATGAATAAATAAATAAAGGCAACAAAAGGGAAAATAAATACTTTTAAAATCCTTAAAAATACATAATTTTGGGAGTCGGGCTGTAGAGCAGAGGGTTAAGCGCAGGTGGCGCAAAGCACAAGGACCGGCTTAAGGATCCCGGTTGGAGCCCTGGCTCCCCACCTGCAGGGGAGTCGCTTCACAGGCGGTGAAGCAGGTTGCAGGTGTCTATCTTTCTCTCCTCCTCTCTGTCTTCCCCTCCTCTCTCCATTTCTCTCTGTCCTATCCAACAACGACAACAACAATAATAACTACAACAATAAAACAAGGGCAACAAAGGAAATAAATAAATAAATATTAAAAAAACAACAACATAGTTTTGGGGAGTCAGGCGGTAGCACAGTGGGTTAAGCACACGTGGTGCAAAGCACAAGAACCGGTGTTGAGGATCCCAGTTCGAGCGCCGGCTCCCCACCTGCAGGGAAGTCACTTCAAAGGCTGTGAAGCAGGTCTGCAGGTGTTTATCTTTCTTTCCCCCCTCTGTCTTCCCCTCATCTCTCCATTTCTCTCTGTCCTATCCAACAACGGTGACATCAATTACAACAATAAAAACAAGGCAACAAAAAGGAAATAAATAAATATTAAAATAATTTTTAAAGGCAAGAACATTAGGAGGGGTCCAGGTTCTCATGAGTATAATTAATGCATTAGGAAAGAGGGCCAGGCTGGGAGAATAGCATGATGAATCTGCAAAATACTGTCATGCCTGAGTCTCCAAGGTCCCATGTTAAATCCCCAGCACCACCATAAGCAGAACTGAGCTGTGCTCTGGTGAAAAACAACAACAACAACAAAAACAAACAAAGAAAAATGGTCCCCTTTCACCATTAATGACACAACCACTTCAGAAAACTGTATGGCAGTACCGACTAAAACTGACTGTACAGTTGGGGTGCAGCTCAGTGATAAAATGTATGCCTCACATCTGTTTGGCCAAAAGCCCAGATTTTTAAGGGCTTGACTTTAAAGAGACGTGGTGCTGGAGAAACCAGAAGAGACAAATAAGTGATTTGTTGGGATTTATTACACAGGAGCTACTGTGGCAGATGATGGGGGACCAACTATCTGCCATAGATTGGGGAAATGGGTCTGCCTTTCCATGGAAGCTCAGTGGTGGTCTGCTGGGGAGAACTGTCCTCCCCGGGGACTGAGCGAGAGAAAAATATATACACAGCTAGTAAATAAAAGCCACTCCTTAACAGTACATACTTTGTCCCTTGAACCCAGCCTTGTGTGAGCTACTTGTCTAGCCTAGGCATCGAGTTTCCCACAAGTTCATAGACCAGACCAAGAACAAGGATTTTAACCTTGAGCAGTTTCTCAGAAGGAAGAGATAAGAAACAGGTCATGAGGCAATGGGGAAATCAGTTTAAGTAAAAGTCCTCACGTCATCATCACCATCATCATCATCATTTTATAAAGGATGAGGGACATAAAGAGAAATAGAAAGAGAGAGAGAGAGGAGCACTATTTCACTGCTTGAAACTTCCCTCTGGCGGGTGGGGATCATCAGAAGCTTGAACCGGGGTCTTTGGGTTTGATAACAAGTGCACTTTATAAGGTGAACCACCACCTGGCCCCTAATCAGCAGCCTTAGAAATCAAGACAGTGCACGTAGCGCAAAGCACAAGGACTGGCATAAGCATCACGGTTTGAGCCCCTGGCTCCCCACCTGTAAGGGAGTCGCTTCACAGGCTGTGAAGCAGGTCTTCAGGTGTCTTATCTTTCTCTCCCTCTCTCTGTCTTCCCCTCTCTCCATTTCTCTGTCCTATCTAACAACGATGACATCAATAACAGCAACAATAATAATTACAACAATGAAAAAAAAAAGAAAAGGAATCAAGACAGTGGAGGGCTGGAGTCAATATGGCGGCTTGAAGACAGTAACTAGACATATTCTCCACAAAAAAAAACTGCTTCAAATCCTGGGAATTCCAGGTGGGAGCAGGATTTCCAGGCCAGTAGGAGATAAACTATAGCAGAGACTAAGGGCACGGTGGACTAGTATAACACATTAATAAATTGGCAAAAGGAAACTGAAAAGGACAAAGGAAAAGCAGACCATCTTTGTGAAGATCCTGACTGACAAAACCATCACCCTGGAAATGGAACTCAGTGATTCCATAGAGAATGTGAAGGCCAAGATCCAGGATAAGGAAGGCATTCTCTCTGATCAGCAGAGGCTCATCTTTGCTGGAAAGCAGTTGGAAGATGGCCGCACTCTTTCTGACTACAACATCCAGAAAAAGTTGACCCTGCACCTGGTCTTCCACCTGAAAGGTGATTGTTAATTTTTCAGTACTGCACTCATAGTGCCTGATGATGGTATTACTCTGCACTCTAGCCATTTGTCTCAATTTAACTTTAGAACTAGTTTCTAATTTCAGTAATAGCTAAACCTGTTCAAAACATTAATAAAGGGGGAGTTGGGCGGTAGTGCAGAGGGTTAAGAGCACGTGGCACGAAGCGCAAGGATCCCGGATTGAAGCACAAGGATCCCGGATTGAGCCAACGGGTTCGAGCCCCTGGCTCCCCAACTGCAGGGAGTCGCTTCACAAGTGGTGAAGGTCTGCAGGTGTCTATCTTTCTCTTCCCCTGTCTTCCCCTCTTTTCTCCATTTCTCTCTGTCCTAACAAGGATGACATCAAAACAACAATAATGGGAAGGAGAGATAGCCTAATAGTTATGGGCAGGGGAGATAGCATAATGGTTATGCAAACTTTAGACTCTCATGCCTGAGGCTCCTAAATCTCAGGTTCAATCCCCCGCACCACCATAAGCCAGAGCTGAGCAGTGCTCTGGTGTTTCTCTCTGTGTCTCTCTCCCTCTCTCTCTGCATTTCTCTCAAAAATAAAATAAATAAAATATTTTTTAAAAAATAACAATAACTACAACAATAAAAATAAGAAAAAAAAACATTAATAAAGGTTTTGTTCCATGGTAGCAAAAACAAAAAGCAAAAAAAGGAAGAAAGAAGAGAAAGAAGGAAATCAACATAGTGGTTACAATGGTGATGACAGCAGAGTGGGCACAAGAGATAGGGTAATAATCCGTTTTGTCAGAAGTGATTTTTATTTATTTTTATTTTAAATTAATTAATTTAATTTTTTGCCTCTAAGGTTATCTCTGGGGCTCGGTGCCTGCACTACAAATCCACTACTCTTGGAGGCCTTTTTTTTTTTTCCTTTTGCTGTCCTTGTTCATCATTGCTGTTATTATTATTGTCATTGCCATCGTTGTTGTTGGATAGGACAGAGAGAAATGGAGAGAGGAGGGGAAGACAGAGAGGAAGAGAGAAAGGTAGACACTTGCAGACCTGCTTCACCGCTTGTGAAGTGACCTCCCTGTAGGTGGGGAGCCAGGGGCTTGAACCAGGATCCTTATGCAAATCCTTGCGCTTCACGCCATGTGTGCTTAACCTATTGCACCCATTAACCGCTTGGCCCCCGTGATTTTTTAAAATATTTATTTATTGCCTTTTGTTGCCCTTGTTGTAGCTATTATTGTTGTTGTTGATGATGTTGTTGTTGTTGAATAGGACAGAGAGAAATGGAGAGAGGAGAGGAAGACAGAGAAGGGGAGAGAAATATAGACACCTGCAGACCTGCTTCACCACTTGTGAAGCGACCCCCCTGCAGGTGGAGAGCTGGGGGCTCAAACTGGAATCCTTAAGCTGGTCCTTGTGCTTTGCACCACCTGTTAGCTTAGCCTGCTATGCTACCACATGACTCCTGATTTTTTTTTAAAGAATTTATTTATTTATTCATGAGAAAGACAGGTGGAGAAAAAGAACCAGATATCAATCTGGCCGGGATTGAACTCAGGACGTCATGGTTGAGAGTCCAATGTTTTAGCCACAGTGCCACCTCCCGAACCACCAGAAGTGATTTTGCAAAGATGTAATTCATTCACTGTGCACCAATAATGTGTGCACTTCTCTGCATATATATCTCACTTTGTTGACTTACTAACAATATAAAGTAGGACCTGCAAGCAAACCAGGGAGCAGGCACATTAGCATGAGAATGTGTCACTGCAGAGAAGAAAGCCCAGCACTCACTCAGGAACCTGAACCTCCAGTGTTGTCAAGAGTGGACACTGCTGCCTCAGATTGGGTCTCTCTCCTCTGACACCAGTTGAGAAAATGGAACTGCTGGCCTGCGGAGGAAGAGGAAGCCCAGTTTGCAAACTGGTAGAAGCAAGCCTCCAAATGGGGACAGTTGAGAGAAGGCAGATGGAGTATGTGGATTGAGTATGGACTTGACTGCATGATACTGAGCAAGAATTTCACCTGGATTCTCTGCTTCATCTTCTAAACTGTGGTGATCGCTCTACTGAACACTTTGGACTATTCTGAGCATTCACTAAATTCCGATGTCCAAGTACTGATAGGCACTTGGTGATGGGTGCAATTGCTGCCACAAGAGGGAGATCTGCAAACAACCCCTTAAAGCTAAAATCCCAGAGAGCAATACTGACTGAGCTGGTTGGTTTGAATTCCACAAATTAAACCAGAAGATGAAGAGGCCCAAGATAGATATGGTCTTTTCTATTTATTCCCCCTGCAGGTGGCAAAAAGCTTATCTATAAGAGACACAGAACTAGAGCATCACTCTGGCACATGCAATACTTGGGAAGTAACCTCAGGAGCTCATGCTTGAGAGACTAGCACCTTACCCACTGAACTACCTACCTCCCAGGCAACACTAACCATGGCTCTTTTTAAAAAAGGGTTTATTGGGGGGGGGGGATGGACGGGAGCGCAGCAGGTTAAGCACACATGACACAAAGCCCAAGGACCAGCATAAAGATCCCGGTTTGAGTCCCCAGTCTCCCCACCTGCAGGGGGGTTGCTTCACAAGCAATGAAGCAGGTCTTCAGGTATCTGTCTTTCACTCTTCGTCTCTGTCTCCCCCTCCTCTATTATTTCTCTCTGTCCTATCCAACAACAACAACAGCTATAACAATAATAATCACAACAAGAGAAACAAAATGGGAAAAATAGCCTCCAGGAGCAGTGGATTGGTAGTGCTGGCACCAAGCTCCAGAGATAACCCTGAGGCAAAAAAAGGGGGGTTATTGGGTTTATTGGATAGGAGAGATAGCATAATGGTTATGCAAAAAGATTTTCATGCCTGTAAGTCAGAGTTGAGTAGTGCTCTGGTAAAATAAATTAAATAAACAAAACTCTACATATTTATGAGAGAACCAAAGCATCATTTGGGCACATGCAATGCTGGGGATTAAACTCAGGACCACAGGCTTGAGAATCTAATACTTTATCCTCCTTCTGTGCAACGTCCATGCCACAGTCACTACTGCTCTTAAAAATAGGACTAGTGGGGGTCAGGCAGTGGGTTAAGCGCACATGGCAAAAAGTTCAAGGACTGGCATAAGGATCCTGGTTCATGCTCCCAGCTCCCCACCTGCAGGGGAGTCACTTCACAGGCAGTGAAGCAGATCTATAGGTGTCTATCTTTCTCTTCCCCTCTGTCTTCCCCTCCTCTCTCCATTTCTCTGTCCTATCCAACAATGAACAACATCAACAACAACAATAACCACAACAAGGCTACAACAGGGGCAACGAAAGGGGGAAAAATGGCCTCCAGGAGCAGTGGATTCATGGTGCAGGCACTGAGCTCCAGCAATAATCCTGGAGGCAAAGAAAAAATAGGACTAGTGTGGCTCTTTCTGTCCAGATCATCATGTAAATAACAACTCTATTTCTCTCTCTGTCTCTCTCTCCCTGTCTCTCTCTCTTTCTCATGCCCTAAGATGTGAATGTTCTCTATTTTCCCAAATAAAATAAAATAAAACAAATTGAACTAGAGTGGAGGGAATAGAGTTGCTGAAACCCAAATAGCTCAGCTCACAAGGAACTAGGAAGATTATTCTTAGGGCCGCAGGACTGTAATCTATTATGACACTGGGCAAGAGGAAAAGGAAGTTGAGGCCTAAGTTCTTGCCCAAATGAGAAAGGGCAGGTCTGAGTGTAAGTTAGGTCTTGAAGTACTGAGAATGGGAGAGACCATTATCACCCTGGCAGCCCATGCAGGGGTGTCATGGGTGCTCTGAAGAGTCTTCTTAACTGCTGGAGCAGTGGGACAGTCTGTGTTTGGAGCCACATTTTATTTTCAAGACCTAGGCAGGTGGCTGAACTTTCTAAGCCAGTTCTCTGAGAATGGGATAGTTGAGGCTCAAATGAGCTAATGCATGCACAGCCTAGCATACTTGGCAAGGTGCCTGGCACATCATTAGTGTAAAAGACAGAATGTACCTCAGCTTCTAGGGCATTAACATCTTATTTGGCCAAGGAGGAGCTTTATTTTCTTTCTTTTTTTCCAAAGGGAAAAATTTTTTATTAAGTATTTTATTTTTTTATGTTTATTTTTTATTTAAAAAAGGAGACATTAACAAATCCATAGGATAAGATAGGATAAGAGGGGTACAATTCCAAACAATTCCCACCACCAGATTTCCATATCCCATCCCTCCCCTGTTAGCTTTCCTATACTTTATCCCTCTGGGAGTATGGACCCAGGGTCATTGTGGGATGCAGAAGGTGGAAAGTTTGGCTTCTATAATTGCTTCCCCGCTGAACATGGGCATTGACTGGTCAATCCATACTCCTAGCCTGCTTCTCTCTTTCCCTAGTAAGGTGGGGCTCCGGGGAAGCGAAACTCCAGGTCACATTGGTGAGGTCGTCTGTCCAGGGAAGTCTGGTCGGCATCATGCTGGCATCTGGAACCTGGTGGCTGAAAAGAGAGGTAACATACAAAGCCAAGCAAATTGTTGAACAATCATGGACCTAAAGACTGGAATAGTGCAGATGAAGAGTTGGGGGGTTCTCCATTTTGTAGATAGCTAGTAGGCATATTTTAGTTATATTTCAAAGGGCCTGTGGCTATACTAGTTTTTTTTTTATTTCTTTATTGGGGAATTAATGTCTTACATTTGACAGTAAATACAATAGTTTGTACATGCATAACATTTCCCAGTTTTCCATATAACAATACAACCCCCACTAGGTCCTCTGTCATCCTTCTTGGATCTGTATTCTCCCCACCCACTCACTCTTTTACTTTGTTGCAATACGCCAATTCCAGTTCAGGTTCTACTTGTGTTTTCTTTTCTGATCTTGTTTTTCAACTTCTGCCTGAGAGTGAGATCATCCCATATTCATCCTTCTCTTTCTGACTTATTTCACTCAACATGATTTTTTCAAGGTCCATCCAAGATCAGCTGAAAACAGTGAAGTCACCATTTTTTACAGCTGAGTAGTATTCCATTGTGTATATAGACCACAACTTGCTCAGCCACTCATCCGTTGTTGGACACCTGGGTTGCTTCCAGGTTTTGGCTATTACAAATTGTGCTGCCAAGAACATATGTGTACACAGATCTTTTTGGATGGATGTGCTGGGTTCCTTAGGATATATCCCCAGGAGAAGAATTGCAGGATCATAGGGTAGGTCCATTTCTAGCCTTCTGAGAGTTCTCCAGACTGTTCTCCACAGAGGTTGGACCAATTGACATTCCCAGCAGCAGTGCAGGAGGGTTCCTTTGACCCCACACCCTCTCCAGCATTTGCTGCTGTTACCTTTTCTGATGTATGACATTCTCACAGGAGTGAAGTGATATCTCATTGTTGTCTTGATTTGCATTTCTCTGACAATCAGAGACTTGGAGCATTTTTTCATGTGTTTCTCGGCCTTTTGGATCTCTTCTGTGGTGTATTTTTTTTATTTTTGAGAGCGATGCAGAGAGAAATACCAGAGTACTGCTTAGCTCTGGCTTGATGGTGGTGGTGGTGGTGAGGGGGTGGTGGTGGGTGGGTGGGGGGGTGGGAACTGAACCTGGGACTTCAGAGCCTCAGGCATGAAAGTCTCTTTGCATAAATATTATGCCATCTACTCCCTCCACCACCCTGCTGCCCAAGGAAGAGATTTCTAGGAAGAAGGGCCTGCTTCCTAGACAAGTCTGGGGGCACAAGCCGATGGCCTGGTGTTGGAGGAAGTGTGTTCTGCTACTGGAGAAAATGGGAGTCTGGGTAGTTGTGTTCCTGCTCAAAGGGACAACTCTCCCAACCAAGGTGGAAATTGAAAGGAGAAAGAGAGTTATGGAGAGAGAAAGAGAAACACCTGCAGCATTGCTTCACTACTTATGAGGCTTCTCCCTTGTAAGTGGGGACCAAGGGCTTGAACTTAGGTCCTTGTGCATGGTTACGTGGGTGATCAATGTGGTGTACTACCACCTACTCAGAAATAAAATAAAAATAAAATAAAATAAAAATAAAATCTGTTTATTTATTTAGAGAAAACACACACACACACCAGAGCATCACTCTGGCATATACAGTGCCATGGATCAAACTTGAGATCTCATGCTCACAGGTCACTCTAGCCACTATGCTACTTCCTGGGCTGTGGTTTACCTTGCTCTTAGGCAACCTACAGACTAGCAGTGCAAAGACAAGCAGGAAACACTTCAATCTTCTTTAAATCACAGCTTTTGTATCTCTAAGTCCCTGAGAAGCCTTAAGATTCACTGATGCTTGAGTCACAGGATTGCCTTTTGCTTCTCTGCTTCCCTGGGCCCTGGTTGTGTAATATGTAATCATGGTTGTGAGGCCCAGGACCATGTCTGGGCCATACAGGTGCCAACATAGCTGCCTCTGTCTGGCACACAATAGGTATATAATACACTTACTTGCCAAATGAATGCATGACTTAGGCAGCAGGTTAAGCGCACATGGTGCGAAATACAAGGACCAGCATAAGGATCCTGGTTGGAACCCCCAGCTCCCCACCTGCGGGGGGATTGCTTCACGGGCGGTGAAGCAGGTTTGCAGATGTCTATCTTTCTCTCCTCTCTCTATCTTCCCCTCCTCTCTCCATTTCTTTCTGTCCTATCCAACAACAGTAACAACAAACAATAACAATAACCACAACAACAATACAACAACAAGGGCAACAAAAGGGAAAAAAAATGGCCTACAGGAGCAGTGGATTCGTGGTGTAGGCACCGAGTCCCGGTGATAACCTTAGAGGCAAAAAAAAAAAAAGTCTTTTGAATAACCTTTTTTTTAAAGTTTTTTTTTATATTTATTTATTTTCCTTTTTGTTGCCCTTGTTGTTTAACACTGTTGTGGTTATTGATGTTGTTGTTGTTGGATAGGACAGAGAGAAATGGAGAGAGGAGAGGAAGACAGAGAGGAGGAGAGAAAGATAGACACCTGCAGACCTGCTTCATCACTTGTGAAGCGACTCCCCCTGCAGGTGGGGAGCTGGGGGCTCAAACCGGGATCCTTACGCCAGTCCTTGAGCTTTGTGCCACGTGTGCTTAACCCGCTGCGCCACCACCCGACTCCCAGATAACTTTTTTTTTTGCCCCAAGAGTTATCACTGGGGCTCAGTGCCTGCCCTACAAATCCATTGCTCCTGGAGGCCATCTTTCATTTAATTGCCATGTGTGATTAACCTGCTACACTACTGCCCAGCCCCCCTTTTGGATAACTTTTATGTTTTCTTCCCAGCCATGGTCTCTCATACTCATAATAATGTTTCTTATTTTTATTTTATTGCTTATTAATTGAAAAAATGTATTTATTGAGATAACTGGCATCATCTTAGTTCTCTCATGCAGACCCTTTAGACACAGGGCCTGGCATGTACCTGATGGTTTCCTTCTTCTTCTCCTTCTCTTTCTCCTTCTCCTTTTTTAACCAGATCACTATTCAACTCTGGCTTATGGTGATGCTGGGAATTGAATCTTGGAACTCAGAGCCTGAGGCGTTGAAGTCATGTACAACCATTATTCTGTCTCTCCAGTAAGGTGGTTTCTGTCCAGAAACCAAAAGGATCCATACATCTGGAAAAGGAAGCTTGTAATAAAGATGAAGGGACTCCCAAGCCCTAAGGTGGGGTTCTGAGGCCAGAGGAGAGAAGACAGAGGGAGGCATAAGGAAGTCACAACGCTGCAGCCAATGTCTGCTTTCCTCTCCAACAGCATAGCCTCCAACTCTACTTCAGGAGGCTGCTGCTAAGAGCCGGAGCAGTTTTCCGCCTCCTTGCAAGCACTGCTTTCTGTTCTGGAAAGCACAGAGTCTGGAGCTTCTAGCCACAACCATCTGGACTCCCTCTTCTGAGACAGAAAATGCTCTCCTTTCAGACATCAGCTGAGCTGGTGTGATGTGACCACCAGGCAGTGAGTCTGCAAGATGGTTCAGAAGCAAGTAAAAACATGTGGTAGCTGGGCCAGGAGGCCTGTGGGCTGATCAGATACTGCCCTCCCCACGCCCAGCAGGAAATGTGGTTTACCCACTGTGTTTCTGAATTGGCTCCTTCACTGAATGCTGGCTACTTGACAAGAAAGTTATTCTTCTGTGGAAATAAATAAAGAAGGGAAGACTGAGAGAAGCCTTTATTGTCCTAAGAAACAGTGACAAATAATAGAGTTCTGGCCACTAATTTTCCTCATTTGATAACAATTTCAATGACTGTTCTTAGTTTTGTAACAGCTTTATCAGTAAGCTGGTTGTCTGAAAGTTATTATAGCCTTAGGAATCTTCCTGACCTGAGGGATCAAAGCAATGTTCCAAAAGGAAGAGGTAGGTTCTCAAGAATTCAGGATCTGGAACGTGCTGGTGCACTGGTTGTGGATATTTTTTCTTTAAAAAATTTTTTTATTAATATTTATTTATTCCCTTTTGTTGCCCTTGTTTTTTTATTGTAGTTATTATTGTGGTTGTTATTGATGTCATCGTTGTTGGATAGGACAGAGAGAAATGGAGAGAGGAGAGGAAGACAGAGAGGGGGAGAGAAAGACAGACACCTGCAGACCCGCTTCACCACCTGTGCAGCGACTCCCTTGCAGATGGGGAGCCGGGGCTTGAACCAGGTTCCTTATGCTGGTCCTTGCGATTTGTGCCACGTGCACGTGCACTTAACCCACTGCACTACAGCCCGACTCCCCGGTTGTGGATTTTCATGAGGGCTCTCTACTGTGGGGCATAGATTCCACCTCCAGACTTCAAGAAGTAAGAGGGAATATTTGGCCACAGTTGGCCCCCGTAGGACATAGAGGGAGGATGATGGACTGGTTAGGAGCTGGGCTTTATTTTCGTCAGGCTGCTGAGATTGGAATTCCTGGGCAGATTTTGTTCTCAGAATGTGAACGTGTTTCTGAATCTGCACATTTCTTCAGAAATGCCAGTGGAATCAATCCTCACAAATGCCTGGGTGTCTTATGTTCAATGGAGATAACTATATATATATATATTTCCTCCAGGGTTATTGCTGGGCTCAGTGCCTGCACCATGAATCCACCGCTCCTGGAGGCCATTTTTTTCCCTCTTTTGTTGCCCTTGTTGTAGCCTCCTTGTGGTTATCATCATTGCCATTGTTGATATTGTTCGTTGTTGGAAAGGACAGAGAGAAATGCAGAGAGGAGGGGAAGACAGAGAGGGGGAGAGAAAGACACCTGCAGAGCCGCTTCACCGCCTGTGAAGCGACTCCCATGAAGGTGGGGAGCCGGAAGCTGGAACCCGGATCCCTACGCCGGTCCCTGTGCTTTGCGCCACTTGCGCTTAACCCACTGCGCCACCGCCCAACACCCGGAGATAACAATACTTTTCAAAAGTAGAGGCTGTGCAAGACAGCATAATGGTTATGCAAATAATTCTCATGCCTGAGGCTCCAAGGTCCCAGGTTCAATCCCCAGCCCCACCATAAGCCAGAGCTGAGCAGTGTTCTGGTGCCCCCTCCCTCTCTCTGTATTTCTCTCATTGAAAAATAAAAAAATAAAACAAACAAACAAATGTACATAGTGCAGGGCCAAGCTCCCTGTTTTATCCTTATCCTTTACTGGTGTTTGAGAAATCTCCTTGGTTTGATGGTGTTTACTACTGACAGTTTTTTTGTTTGTTTTAGTTTGTTTTTATATTTCTGTATCCATTATTGGGGAATGGAGGAGGAGAGAGAATCAGAGCAGCAGTTTGACACATACGATGCCAGGGGTTAACTTGGGACCTCATGCCTGAGAGTCTATTATCTTATCCATTGCACCACCTCCTGGGCCACATACCAAAAGTTTCGAAACTATGACCAGCAGCTCCCAGCAGTCCATGAGACTATAAGTACATACACACAAGAAAACAACAAATTAAAGAGAAAATTTAGTCTTTTGGTCCGGGAGGTGGCGCAGTGGATAAAGCATTGGACTCTTGAGCATGAATTCAGTCCCCCGCAGCATATGTACCTGAGTGATGTCTGGTTCTCTCTCTCTTCCTATCTTTCTCATGAATAAATTAATACAATCTATAAAAAAAAAAACCGGTAGCGCAGTCAGTTAAGCGCATGTGGCGCAAAGCGCAAGGACTGGCGGAAGGATCCTCGTTAGAGTCCCCGGCTCCCCACCTGCAAGGGAGTTGCTTCACAAGTGGTGAAGCAGGTCTGCAGGTGTTTATTTTTCTCTCCCCTCTCTGTCTTCCCCTCCTCTCTTCATTTCTCTCTGTTCTATCTAACAACAACATCAATAACAACAACAATAAAAGCAACAAGGGCAACAAAAGGAAAAATAGATAAATACAAAAAAAAGAAAAAAAAAAGAAAATTTAGTCTTTAGACAGAAGGAGAAGGGGAGCTGATGGTGGGGGAAAAAGAAAAACACCTTCCCAGGGCCAGGCAGTGGCACATCCTTTAGAGCACACGTTATACACACAAGGACTCAAGTTCAAGCCCTCATTCCCCACTACCACAGGAGTGCTGCAGGTATTTTTCTTTCTTTTTATTTTTATTATTATAGAAACAGAGAGAAATAGAGTGAGAGAGGAGGAAGGAGAGAGAAAGGAGAGAGAGGAAGACTCTTGCAGCCTGCTCCACCACTCTCAAAGTTTCCTCTTGTGTGTGGGGGGGACTGGGGACTTGAATCCAGGTCTTTGAGCATAATCACTTGTGTGCTTGGGTTGGGGAGATAGCATAATGGTTATGCAAAAAGACTTTCATACCCGAGGAACCAAAATCTCCAGGTTCAATTCTCAGCACCACCATAATTCAGAGCTGAGAAGTGAGTGCTCTGGTAAAAACAAAAACACAAACAAAACAAAATTTGAGTGTTTCACTAGCTGTATCATTACCTGATATATATCATTTTCTTCTTTTTTGCCTCCAGGGTTATTGCTGGGTCTCAGTTCCTGCATTACAAATCCACTGCTCCTGGAGGCCATTTTTTCCCCATTTTGTTGCCCTTCTTGTAGTTGTTATTGTTGTTATAGCTGTTGTTGTTGTTGTTGGATAGGATATAAAGAAATTGAGGGAGAATGGGAAAACAGAGAGGAGGAGAGAAAGACAGACAACTGCAGACCTGCTTCACCACTCATGAAGCAACCCCCCTGCAGGTGGGGAGCTGGGAGTTTGAACCAGGATCCTTGCGACGCAATGTGCAACACCTGGGTCCACAAGTTTCCTGTCCCTACCTGCAGGGGAGATATTTCACAAGTAGTGAAGCAGGGCTGCAAGTGTCTTTCTATCTCTCTCCCTCTCTCTCCCTATCTCATCTTTCCTCTCAATTCTGTCTCTGTCCAATAAATAAATATAAATAATTTTAAGGCAAAAAAGATGAAGGCCAACACAAAAAGCTATGTTGACTCTCATCCCAGTCACATCTCTGGTCAATGAATTCTGCTTTTCCCCAGCTATAGAACACAGAGGCAGTGGAGCACTAAGTCACTGGACCACCTGGATTTGACTTCTGGTTTTTCTCCTCCGCTTCCTAAGCTGTGACTTTGGAAAGAGAATTTCTCCGGGTCCTATCTTCCTCATCTGTGGGTGGAACTATAATGGTATCTACAATATATGAATTAATTGGTGGTGGTGGTGGGGTTGAGATAATACATTAAAATACTTGAGCAGCAAGGAATGTGTCTTAAGTGGTGAGTGCAGGATTTGCACTGCATATACTTTAGTGACACTCTGGTTCTTTTTCATTAAAAAGCAAATAAATAGGGAGTCGGGCGGTAGCACAGCGGTTAAGCGAAGGTGGCACAAAGTACAATGACTGGTGAGAGGATCCCGGTTCAAGCCCCCGGCTCCCCACCTGCAGGGGAGTCGGTTCACAAGCGGTGAAGCAGGTCTGCAGGTGTCTATCTTTCTCTTCCCTCTCTATCTCCCGCTCCTCTCTCCATTTCTCTCTGTCCTATCCTACAACGAAGACATCAATAACAACAACAATAAAACAACAAGGGCAAAAACAAAGGGAAAATGAATAAATAAATATATAAAAAAAAAGCAAATAAATAGTTTAAAAAGAATTGACCCCGGGGGCCAGGTGGTGGCACACTTTGTTAAGCGCTCACACTACAGTGCGTAAGGACCTGGCTTCAAGCACCCAGTCCCCACCTGCAGGGTAAAGCTTCCTGAGTGGTGAAGCAGGGCTGCAGGTGTCTCTCTCTCTCTCTCTTTCTATCTCCCCTTCCCTTCTCAGTTTCTCTGTTTCTATACAATAATAAATAAATAAACAAAAACATTTAAAAAATTTGACAGTGCTCCCACACCTTCTTCTTCTTCTAGCGTTTGCCCTTCTTCTGTAGCCAGTCAACAGCGTCAGGTTGAGCCTAATGTAAAGTTTCGAGACCTCCTTTGAATCTGGAGAGGTGGCAGTCGTTGACTATGTGGGTCATAGTCTGTCTGTAGCCGCAGGGGCAGTTCGGGTCATCTCTGGCTCCCCAGCGATGGAACATAGCGGCGCACCGGCCATGGCCTGTTCCATAGCAATTGAGGAGGGCCCAATCATAACGTGCTAGGTCAAAGCCGGGTTGACGCTTGCAGGGGTCTGTGATGAGGTGTTTGTTCTTTACCTCAGCTGACTGCCAACTCTGTTTCCAAGAGACTGGAACAGAGAAGTTCAGTGTAGGCGTAGGGGACCAGATTGGGTGACGAGACGTCAAGCGTTGGACAGGGTGGGCGAAGATATCCGCGTATATTGGCAGGTCCGGTCGAGCATAGACGTGGGAAATGAACTTAGATGATGCTGCATCCCGACGAATATCTGGCGGGGCGATGTTGCTAAGAACTGGCAGCCATGGAACCGGGGTGGAATGGATGGTTCCAGAAATGATCCTCATGGAGGAATATAATTTGGAATCGACCAAGTGGACATGGGGGCCACGGAACCATACTGGGGCACAGTATTCTGCAGTGGAATAGCATAATGCCAGAGATGATGATCGCAGTGTGGAAGCGCTCGCGCCCCATGAGGAGCTGGCCAGTCTTGCAATGATGTTATTCCTCGCGCCCACCTTTGCTGCAGTTTTTATGAGATGTTTGTGAAATGACAGAGTGCGATCGAGAGTAATGCCAAGATAGACTGGCTGGGCTTCATGCCGGATTCTCGTATCGCCAAGCTGCACATTAAGCTCATGCGAGGCCGAGGCATGGTGTAGATGGAAAACAGATGATACCGTTTTTGCAGTGCTAGGGATTAGTCGCCATTTTTTACAGCAATCAGATATCAGAGACATGTCTTTCGTGAGTGTTTCCTCAAGGATGTCGAACTTTGATGCCTGAGTTGCATAGCAGATGTCATTGGCGTAGATGAACTTCCTTGAAGAAGTTTCTGGGAGGTCATTGATGTAAATATTAAATAGCGTAGGAGCCAGAACAGAGCCCTGCGGGAAGGCCACTTGAGACAAGTCTCCATCTGCTAGACTTGTCACCCAGATGCACCCGGAATCTTCTGTTTTGGAGAAGAAACGATATAGTGTTGGCCACCCATGGAGGCAGGCATCTTGAGATCTTGACTAGGAGACCACAGTGCCAGACCATGTCATAGGCTGCTGTGAGATCAACAAAGACAGCACCCGTCTTTAAATTCTTCTGGAATCCATTTTCAGTGTAAGTTGAGAGGGCTAGGGCTTGTTCGCAGGTAGATCTTCCTGGGCGGAAACCAGCTTGGGCGGGTGATAGGAATTTCTCTGTAAGATGAGAAATACGTGACAGAAGCAGCCTCTCAAGGAGTTTGTAACACACGGAGAGGAGAGAAATTGGTCTATAGCTGGCGGCCAGTATTGGGTCTTTCTTTGGTTTCAAAACCGCTATAATCTTCGCACGACACCAAACTTTGGGCATAGACTCAGATTCCAAGATGTGGGACAGGAATGAAGCGATCCACTTCTTTGCCGCGGGACCCAGGTTAAGAATGAGTTCTGGGGTGATATTATCATAGCCAGCAGCTGTTCCCGGTTTAACCCTCTTCAAAGCGTCTTCCAGTTCAGACAGTGTAAAGGGAGAGAGTTTTGGAGATGGACAAGATAACCGGAAGAGGGATGACCACTCGTGGGAAATTTCTCTTTTCCAGACTGGGTCGATCTTAGCACATCCAACTTGAGTTAGGTGACTGGCCACTGAGTTTGGAGATACGGGAGGATGGGAGATGGGAGGGGGTTGGCTACCGGCACCCAGTCTGTGAAGAAGCTTCCAGGCCTTCCTACTTGAGTGGGTGAAGTTCAGACTTTCCGTGAGTTGTTGCCAGCGGGCTTGGCGTGCTGCATCCAGGGAGGCAATGAGATGGTCAGCCACATCTGGGTCGCCCGGCTCATCATACTGCTTTAGTAGTTGCTCGCATTCAGCATCAAGACAAGGCGTATGGTTAGCACGTCTCCCACGAGGAATGGCTTGGGAAGCTGCTTTGAAGATGGCTTGGCGGAAGCGCCTGTAGGAATCTTCAGAGGGGATAGAGTTAATTGGAATTGTAGGAATAGATTTGTTGGTAAGATCACTGAACAGACGCCAGTTTGCTTTCCGAAAGTTCCATCTTAGTTTCTCCGAGCACAGAATCAGTGGGAGCTGGAGACCAACGTGGATGATAGCTGGGCAGTGATGACTGTGCGGGAAGATCTTGAGAACTTGTCTCGTAGCGGGAAAGGCTTGGCCGTTGACTGTGCTAATCCAGCACAGGTCAGGTGACAAGTCTTTATTCCATCTAGCACTGTGAAAAGAGCCTGGCTGTTTGGGATCGTATAATAGGGAGAGGTCATTCGTTGAAGCCCAGTTGGCTAAGATAGAGCCGTCAGCACGAGTGGAGGAATATCCCCAGTCTTGGTGATGACTATTAAAGTCTCCAACGTAAACGGCTGGGTGATTTGGGCTAGGCAGGACCTCATTATCCCATGAGGCACTGGGAGGCTTATATACGTTGACGAGCTGAATAGTTCCAATAGTAATGGAGTCGTACAAGGTCGAAGAGGCCGTATGATAAACGTCCGCAAGACACGATTTGGCGTAGATGGCTCAGCCGTGTTTAGGATGGAGATTATAGCATATTATAGCATGTGGACATGCAATCTTTGACAAAGGTGCCAAGACTATTTTTTTTAATTCTCTTTAAATATTTATTTCTTTTTGTTGCCCTGGTTGTTTTATTGTTGTAGTTATTATTGTTGTTATTGGATAGGACAGAGAGAAATGGAGAGAGGAGGGGAAGACAGAGAAAGGCAGAGAAAGACACCTGCAGACCTGCTTCACCACCTGTGAAGCAACTCCCCTGCAGGTGGGGGGTGCCCAGACTATTAAATGGGGAAAGGGGAGTCTCTTCAACAAATGGTGTTGGAAAAAATGGGTTGAAACATGCAGAAGAGGGAGTCGGGCAGTAGTGCAGCGGGTTAAGTGCATGTGGTGCAAAGTGCAAGGACCGGCATAAGGATCCCGGTTGGAGCCCCGGCTCCCTACCTGCAGGGGAGTCGCATCACAGGCGGTGAAGCAGGTCTGCGGGTGTCTGTCTTTCTCTCCCCCTCTCTGTCTTTCCTTCCTCTCTCCATTTCTCTCTGTCCTATCCAACAACAGCAACATCAATAATAACTACAACAATAAAACAACAAGGGCAACAAATGGGGATAAAATAAATAAATAAATAAAAAGAAACATGCAGAAGAATGAAACTAAACCACTAAATTTCACCAAACACAAAAGTGAATTCCAGGTGGATCAAGGACTTGGATGTTAAATCAGAAACTATCAGATACTTAGAGGAAAATATTGGCAGAACTCTTTTCCGCATAAAAATTTTAAAATATTTATTTATTTATTTCCCTTTTGTTGCCCTTGCTATTTTTTATTGTTGTTGTAGTTATTATTGTTGTTATTAGTGTCGTTGTTGTTGGATAGGACAGAGAGAAATGGAGAGAGGAGGGGAAGACAGAGAGGGGGAGAGAAAGATAGATACATGCAGACCTGCTTCACTGCTTGTGAAGCGACTCCCCTGCAGGTGGGGAGCTAGGGGCTTGTACTGGGATCCTTATGCCGGTCCTTGCGCTTCTCACCAAGTACCCTTTACCCACTGTGCTACCGCCCGATTCTCTCTGCATAAATTTTTAAGAACATCTTCAATGAAACAAATCCAATCACAAAGAAGACTAAGGCAAGAATAAACCAATGGGACTACATCAAATTAAAAAGTTTCTGCACAGCAAAAGAAACCACTACCCTAACAAAGAGACCCCTCACAGAATGGGAGATCTTTACATGCCATACATCAAACAAGAGTTTAGTAACCAAAATATATAAAGAGCTTGCCAAAATTAACAACAAGAAAACAAATGACCCCATCCAAAAATGGGGAGAGGACATGGACAGAATATTCACCACAGAAGAGATCCAAAAGGCCGAGAAACATATGAAAAAATGCTCCAAGTCTTTGATTGTCAGAGAAATGCAAATAAAGACAACAATGAGATACCACTTCACTCCTGTGAGAATGTCATCCAGCAGAAAAACTAGCTGGGCAATAGTGCAACAGGTTAAGCACACATGGTGCAAAGCTCAAGGACCAGATTAAGGATCCAGGCTGAGTCCCAGCCTCCCCTCTAGCCTCGGCTCCACCCCCACCTGCAGGGGGTTGCTTCACAAGCAGTGAAGCAGGTCAGCAGGTGTCTATCTTCTCTCCACCTTTCTATCTTCCAATACTCTCTTAATTTCTCTCTGTCCTATCCAACAACAACAACAGCTACAACAACAGTAACAACTACAACAAGGCTAACAAAATGGGAAAAATAGCCTCCAGGACCAGTGGATTCGTAGTGCTGGCACAGAGCCCCAGTGATAACCCTGGAGGCAAAAAAAAAAAAAGAAAAGAAAGAAAGAAAGAAAGAAAGAGAAAAAGTAGCAATAACAAATGCTGGAGAGGTTGCAGAGACAAAGGAACCCTCCTGTACTGCTGGTGGGAATGGCAATTGCTCCAATCCCTGTGGAGAACAGTCTGGAGAACTCTCAGATGGCTAGAAATGGACCTACCCTCTCCTGGGGATATATCCTAAGGAATCCAACACACCCAACCAAAAAGATTTGTTGGGAGGTCGGGTGATAGCGCAGCAGGTTAAGCGCACAGGGCATGAAGTGCAAGGACCTGCACAAGGATCCCAGTTCGAGCCCCTGGTTCCCCAATTGCAGGGGGAGTGCGTTGCTTCACCAGTGGTGAAACAGGTCTGCAGGTATCTATTTTTCTCCCCCTCTGTTTTCCCCTCCTCTCTCCATTTCTTTCTGCCCTATCCAACAACAATGACATCAATAATAACAACAATAATAAACACAGCAACAATAAAACAAGGGCAACAAAAGGGAAAAAAGAAGCTAGAACGAATTATGCTAAGTGAGCTAAGCCAGAAAGACAAAGATGAGTATGGGATGATCCCACCCATAAACAGAAGTTAGAAAGAAGAACAGAAAGGGAAACTCAAAGCAGGATTTGACTGAGTATGGAGTAGGGCACCAAAGTAAAAAAAAAAAAAATGTATATACCCATGTTCATAGCAGCACAATTTGTGATTGCCAAAACCTGGAAGCAACCCAGGTGTCCAACAACAGATGAGTGGCTGAGCAAGTTGTGGTATATATACACAATGGAATACTACTCAGCTGTAAAAAATGGTGACTTCACCATTTTCAGCCCATCTTGGATGAAGCTTGAACAAATCATGTTAAGTGAAATAAGTCAGAAACAGAAGGATGAATATGGGGTGATCTCACTCTCAGGCAGAAGTTGAAAAACAAGATCAGAAGAGAAAACACTAAGCAGAACCTGGACTGGAGTTGGTGTATTGCAGCAAAGAAAAAGACTCTGGGGGTGAATTGGGGGGGAAGAGTACAGGTCCTGGAAAGGGATGACAGAGGACCTCGTGGGGGGTTGTATTGTTATGTGGAATACTGAGAAATGTTATGCATGTACAAACTATTATATTTACTGTCGAATGTAAAACATTAATCCCCCAGTAAAGGGAAAAAATTGATAGTGCTAGTGGTGGTGCACCCATTAGAGTGCACATTAACATGTGAAAGGACTGAGGTTCAAGCCCCCAATCCCTGCCTTGCAAGAGGGGAACTTCACAAGGAGTGCTGCAGGTCTATCTATCTATCTATCTATCTTTTTTTTTTTTTTTTTGGATAGGACAGAGAGAAATTGATAGGGGAGGGATTGAGAAAGTGCTTCACTACTTGTGAAGCAATCCCTCTGCAAGTGGGGAGCCCAGGAGCTCAAACCAGGATCCTTGGGTTTCATATTATGTGCACTTAACCCAGTGTGCTACTGCCCAGCCCCATATCTATCTATCTATCTATCTATCTATCTATCTATCTATCTATCTCCTTCTTTTTCAACTTCTCTCTGTTGATAGATAGATAGATAGATAGATAGATGGATGAAATGAACGGGGGAAAGAGACTGCTGGGATCAGTGGATTTATTGTACAGGCACTGAGCTCCAACAATAACCCTGGTGGCAATGGGGGGTTAGGGGTCAGACTGATACAGCTCTCACAAAAAGTAGCCATTATGATCACATATTTACAAAACAGTCTTACAGGTTTGGTTCATGTTGTTCCAAAAATGTCTTTTCTCTTCCTCTCAAATTCTTCCTCTGTTCAAAGTCAACAAAACCCAAAAATGCAGAGGCTACATAAAATAATGCAGAGGGAGTGGGCAGTAGTGTAGCGGGTTAAGCACACATGGCGCAAAGCACAAGGACTGGTATGAGGATCCCAGTTCAAGCCCCTGGGCTCCCCACCTGCAAGGGAGTGGCTTCACAGGCCATGAAGCAGGTATGCAGGTGTCTGTCTTTCTCTCTCCCTCTCTGTCTTTCCTTCCTCTCTCTCTTCATTTCTCTCTGTCCTAACAATGACTACATCAATAATAACAACAATAATAACCATAACAATAAAAAACAAGGGCAACAAAAGGGAAAATAAATAAATTAAATAAAAAAATAACGTAGGTGAGAATATAGACTTGAGAGGCTAGGGCCTAGGCTTGAATTCTGCTTCCTATCACCATAGGCATATCACTGTATTCCTGTTTCTCATTAGCAAATGGAAAAATGATAGTAGCACCTGCCTCATAGAGTCCTTATGAGGATAAAATCCGTAGATGTTTGTGGAACAGTTTTATTTATTCCCTTTTGTTGCCCTTGTTGTTTTATTGTTGTAGTTATTATTGTTGTTGGTATTGATGCCATTGTTGTTAGATAGGACAGAGAGAAATGGAGAGAGGAGGGGAAGACAGAGAGAGGGAGAGAAAGACACCTGCAGACCTGCTTCACCACCTGTGAAGCAACACCCCTGCAGGTGGGGAGCCAGGGGCTTGAACTAGGATCCTTATGCTGGTCTTTGTGCTTTGCGTCACGGTGCACTTAAACCGCTGTGCTATCCCCGACTCCCTGTGGAACACTTATAACACTGTGTGACACATAGCAGCTGCTTTAAGAGTTCATGTAACATTTTTTTTTTCTTTCCTCCAGGGTTATTGCTGGGCTCGGTGCCTGCACCATGAATCCACCACTCCTGGAGGCCATTTACCCCCCTTTTGTTGCCCTTGTTGTAGCTTCGTTGTGGTTATTATTATTGCCCTTGTTGACGCAATTCGTTGTTGGATAGGACAGAGAGAAATGGAGAGAGGAGGGGAAGACAGAGAAGGGGAGAGAAAGATAGACACCTGCAGACCTGCTTCACCGCCTGTGAAGCGACTCCCCTGCAGGTAGGGAGCTGGGGGCTTGAACCGGGATCCTTACGCCGGTCCCTGCGCTTTGTGCCACATGCGCTTAACTCACTGCGCCACCGCCCGACCCCCCATGTAACATTTTTTTAAAAAGAATTAAAAAAATTATTTATGTTAAAGATAGGAGACAGAAAAACCAAACTTCACTCTGGTACATGTGCTGCTGGGGATTGAACTTGGGACCTCATGCTTGAGAGTCCAGTGCTTTAGCCACTGCACCATTTCCCAGATCACAAATGTTACATTTTTTTCTAGATATAATTGGGGAGATGGCTCAACATATAGGATTCTTCTGTCTCAGGTTCCTGGTTCCATCCCCACTACCGCATGTGCTGGAATGGTGCTCTGTTGCTTCTCTTTCTTTCTATCTCATGACCTCATGTGGAACTCTCCTACGTAATAAGCATTTTTCTTGAACTGTAAAAATCTAGCATAATCTCATTGCTAACTGTTTACATTTGGGTCTTATTTGAATGCCACCTGTTATGAAGGGCAGAGACCACATCAGCCTGTAGCCTGAAGCTTGTTTGGAGTTCACTAGAAGCCTAGACTGAAAATGAATGATGTCAAGATCCTGTAGTGAGAGTAACAGAGAGTGGACCAGGTAGGTGCATAAGGGCTGATTGTGTGCCCTGGAGTGCCAGCCAATCGCTCTCCACCTTCAGCAATTCGTGAAGGGACCCAGAGTTTACTGCACTGTTGGAGGCCCAGGAGACACTAACTGGAGAGATCATGAGAGACCAAAAGCGGTGAACTAAACAGCTCTGCGTGGCACATACAGTGGGGCATGGAACCAGCAGCCAGTCAGAGCCAGTTTCTTCATGTGTGAACGCTTGGATCAACATCCCATGAATGTTGATTCCCAGAGGGCCTGGGAGGGGGCGTAGTGGATAAAGCTGTTGGACTTTCCAGCATGAGGTTTCGACTTTTGATTCCTGACACTGCATGTGCTAGAGTGATGCTATGGTTCTTTCTCAATTATCAATAAATATTTTACAATCTCATGACATGAGCTAGCCATAGCAACAATCATCAGCTTAGGACTTACATCATGTCCATTACAGATGAGATTTTGATATAAACCTTATATAGATACATGTTGTATTTATAACAGATATAAAGCAAATCTGATGAAAGAACCAAGATAAAGAGTCAACCATGGGCATAACTGTTAAGGTCAGCGTACGGGACCAAGGACAAAGCCATCTGAGTCCAGGAAGCGGTTCAGGAGCACGTGCAGGACCGGGGGAACCGGGCGGCTGAGCTCAAGCCAGGGAGGTCCCACCGCCCTTCTGCGCTTACGTGCGCTCCGTGACCTGCGAGCCGGACGCTCTGCCAGAGGCGGAGGCCGCATGCGCATTGACGTCCCTCCCCACCCGGGGGCCGCAGCGCTGGCACGGGGCGCATGCGCACAGCCGGCGGGCAGAGGGCGGGCCCCAGGCTAGTGGAAAGGTTTGGGCGAGACAGTGCGCGGTATCGGGGCGGGAGGAGGGGTGCGAGTGCGCAAGCGCGACGACAGGGACCCGACTGCGAATCCGGAATCTCAGCTATCGCCAGTGTGCTGCGCTGCATCTCGAGCCATCGCCATGGCCGCCTACAAGCTGGTGCTTATCCGGCACGGCGAGAGCGCTTGGAACCTGGAGAACCGCTTCAGCGGCTGGTACGACGCGGACCTGAGCCCAGCCGGACACGAGGAGGCCAAGCGCGGCGGCCGGGCGCTGCGAGGTGCGTGGTGGACGGGGTGGGCGGGAGTCGGGGCCGGGGCCGGGCCGGGCCTGCTGCATCCGCATCCGGCAGCTCAAGGCCGAGCCCTTGGGCATCGCTCCTCCAGCACTTTCACTTGCAGTTGGAGGAAATAGGCGTGTGTGTGTGTGTGTGTGTATGTGTGTATGTGTGTATGTAGTGTGTGTAGGGAGGTCGACTTGCTCAAGGTCACCCCTGGTGCAGCGTCGAGTTCTCCACGACAGCACCTGCGAAATCTCCGTGGTCCGGGCACTGGGTACCCGGGGACAGGTTATTAACTCGGGTACCTGGGTGGTGTGTTCTCAGTAGGCGGCTGACACTGGGAAGTGAAACCATTGCTCACCCAAAGCTGCTTCTGGGCACCTTGGGGGGTGGGGGTGGGGGTGAGGGTGGGGGTTCTTCACTAGACCAAGAAGACCACGTGCTTGAGCGGGTCTTTTGTATGGCTCCAGGGCCAGTGTTCAAAATGCAGCCCACAGGTGCATTTTGAGCGAATGAATGAAAGAACCGAACTGACCCTTTTCTTCGCAACTCTGGATTTTTTTTTTTTTTGAGTGGTATGCAGATCAGTCTTTATTCATGCAGAATGCAGCATAATCTAAGCCATCTAAACTCTGGATTTTTTTTTCTTTTCTCCAACCTTTTTTTTTCTTCTCCATCCCCTCCTGACCCTTCTTGATAGTGGTGGTGGGGGGGTGTGGGCGGGAGGGGGAGCATTGGAATGGCAGTTTATCTAAGGTCATAGCTTACTTACTCTTCCCAACTCGGTACCCTGACTCCGGTTCTGGGGTTGAGTAACAGGTAGCTTGAACCGAGGACCGGCTAGGCCGCGGGCCAAAAGGGCGCTGGGCAAAGGTGGAAGCGGCGTGAGCTCACACCCGCCGGCTCTGCCGACCGCCCCCTGCTGCAGACAGCTCAGTGATGCGGGAATGCTGATGGAGAGCTCTCTCCCTGCTGCCAGTCATTCAAAGGCTCTGGACTCTTGAGGAGGCACATCCCCGGTGCCCGTACTGCTGTTCTCTAAAGAAGTCATTTCAGGGGTAGATAATAATAGCACAGTGGTTATGCAAAGAGACTCTCATGCTCTCCCAAGTTCCCAGGTTCAATTCCCCACACCACCATAAACCAGAGCTGAGCAGTGCTCTGGTTAAAAAAAAAAGTCATTTCAAGGGTCACTAATACCTGGTTAATAATATTTGCACTGGGATTGGGGAGACAGCATAATGGTTATGCAAATAGACTCATGCTTGATGCTCTGAATTCTCAGGTTCAATTCCGAGCATCACCATTAACCAGAGCTGAGTAGTACTCTGGTAAACAATACAAAATAAGCAAACAAACAAAAAACTGAAATGGGGTGTTATGTTAGCAAGATTTCAAGTTTAACCATTGCACTGTTTTAAAGGACAAGTCATCAGCAAAACAGGACAGGCCCAGACAGCTCCTGCCACACAGCAGAAATGGCCGCCTTAGAACACTCCCTTTTCTGGCCTCTCTTAAAAGGTGTGCGGGCACACTCCCTAAGTACACACATTCACTTTATACTACATTTCCTAGATTTGTCAAACCTTGGCTTCATTTCAAAAGTAAAGGCTGAGCAGTGATACACCTGGTAGAATGCACATGTTACAATGTACAAAGACCCAACGCCCCCACCCCCACATGCAAGGGGATAAGCTTCGCAGTGTTGCTAAGTATCTTTGTCTCCCCCACCTTCCCCTTGCTTCTCAGTTTCTCTGTCCCTTTCTAAATTTTTAAAAATAAATAAAAGAAAAAAAAATAAATAAAAGAAGTTAGGGACAGCTTATGGTGGGTCAGGGGATTGAACCTGGGACTATGGAGCCTCAGACATGAGAGTCTTTTTGCATAACCATTATGCTATCTACCCCTGCCCATTTTTATATTTATTTATTTATTCCCTTTTGTTGCCCTTATTGCTTTATTGTCGTAGTTATTATTGTTGTTATTGATGTTGTTAGATAGGACAGAGAGAAATGGAGAGAGGAGGGACAGACAGAGGGGGAGAGAGAGACACCTGCCGACCTGCTTCACTGTAAAGTGACTCCCCTGCAGGTGGTGAGCCGGGGGCTCGATTGCAGATCCTTAAGCCGGTCCTTGCGCTTTGTGCTTAACCCGCTGCGCTACCGCCCTGCTCCCTCATTTTGTTTTTTTAAGATGTTGATAGCATTAGCTAAAAAGAATGCCATAAAAACTTTTAATATTTATTGTAGGCATCAGATAAGTATGTTAAATGGAAGACTAAGAAAAAACTAAATGTGAAGAGCATTATGAATAACTTAACTATAGAAGACTTAAAATAAGTACATTCTCTAAGGCCCCACCCCCTTTTTAGAGTGAAGCTTCTCTCCTACAAGTGCTCCCTTGTGACCAGGATTAGGAAATTTTGGACCTGATTGCAGTAAGAAGCCAGTTATTGGTAGAACTGTTTTCCATGCAGTCTTACTTCAGAGGAGAATGGTGCACTGTCTGTCCCATTCTTGGGAGTGTGCTGGGGTTATATTTCTGTTTAGTGAGCAAGTTAAAGCGAGAGACTTTGGAGTTCTCTGTTAACCGTGCCTTCAGGGGGAACTCCTTTTCTCCTTAGGGACCTGTTTGTGTATCCAGTGTGAGTGGAAATTATTGCACTGAAACAGCCAGCTTTGGACACTTGCTCAGTGCATAGTCGTTTCCTGGTGACTCAGCCTTTTATTGGGGGAGCCAATTCTTCCCTTATTTTGGTTAGGAGGTTAGGGAGAAGATGGTGACCTAGTCTAATAGGATTCCTTACTTGTGTGGCCCAGGGATGGACTGTCTTCTTTGTACATAGAGGTGGGTTTTTTGGTGATGAATCTTCCCTCTCTCCATCAGAATACTTTAAAATTTTTATTTTTTAAACTTTTTAATAGTTACTTTCTCTTTTGTTGCCCTTGTTTTTTCATTATTGTTGTAGTTATTGTTGTTATTGATGTTGTTAGATAGGACAGAGAAATGGAGAGAGGGGGAGAGAAAGATTGACACCTGCAGACCTGCTTCACCGCCTGTGAAGTGACCCCCCAGCAGGTGGGGAGCCGGGGGCTCAAATTGGGATCCTTATGCTGGTCCTTGCGCTTTGTGCCACATGTGCTTTACCTGCTGCGCTACTGTCAGACTCCCTATTTTTATTTTTTTAAACTTAATTTAGTTTGATAGGACACAGAACAATTGAAAGAGAAGGGGAACGAGACATTAACAGGGGGGCCAGGGCCTTGAACCTGATAGTGAATGTGGTAGTGAGTGTGCTCACTCTACAGGGCATGGCCTGACTCCAGCTTCTCATAAACTTAGCTTAAGTGGTGACCTAAGTAGGCATTATTCTTCTGAGAGTAGAATAGGCTGGCTCTACCATATTGGGGTGAAGGTGGGGCACTTAGGGTTAGGAGGCTGTGTTGTGATTTCCAGACTGGTAAACATGTAGTTCCAAACAATAAACTGAATCCTGTAAAAGTTTTTGGTGTCTTTAACGTTGGGAGTTCAGCAGATGCCAGGGTCCTTAAAGGCTAGGAAAGTGGTGGAAGTGGTGGTGATGGGTTGGGTTTTGGAGTCATATCGCCTGGGTTTTATTCTCATGTAATGGTGTGACCTTGGATAATTTGGTTGACTCATTTATTTTCCTCATTTGGTAGGACGGGCTATAAGGATTATAATCTAGTAGGATTGTTATGAAGATTAAATAGATATTAGTTATGTCTACTGATACAAGTTTTTTTTTAACCTTTTAAAATCTTTATTCATTTATTGGATAGACCGCCAGAAATCGAGAGGGAAGGGGGTGATAGAGAAGGAGAGAGACAGAAAGGTGGGGGTAGATAGCATAATGGCTATGCAAAGAGATTGTCATGCTTGAGGCTTCAAAAGGTCCATGTTCAATCCCGTGTACCACTTACTATGCATAAGCCAGAACTGAGCAGTGTGCTCTCATAAAAAGGAAAAAAAAAGTATACCAGAGGAGGAGAGAGACACTTCCAGTTCTGTTTCACCACTTGCAAAGCTTTCCCCTTAAAAGTGGAGACCAGGGGAGTTGGGTGGGTAGCACAAGGACCAGCGTAAAGATCCTGGTTTGAGCCTCTGGCTCCCCACCTGCAGGGGAGTCACTTCACAAGAAGTGAGGCAGGTCTGCAGGTGTCTTATTTTTATCTCCCTCTGTGTCTTCTTCTCTCATTTCTTTCTGTCCTATCCAACAACGACAACATCAATACCAACAACAATCATAACTACAACAATAAACAACAAGGGCAAGAAAAGAATAATAATAAAAAAAAGGTGGAGCCCAGAAGCTTGAACCCCAGTCCTTGAGGATTATAACATGTGCACCCAAACCCAGTGTGTTACCACCCTTTTCTCAAAAGAATTAATCAGAAGTAAAATCTTAAAATATGCTTAACCATAGCATCCTGGGAATTAGGATAAGCAGCACAGATGGCTGGCTAATTGACAGTAGACTTAGGCCTTGGATTTGATGAATTATTGGGGAGCCACCAGGAGGCATATTGTCAATTGTAACTTAAGTCAACAAATTTTACTTTCCTTAATTGAAGAATATTATTTTTCTTGCAAGGACATATAAAATAAAATGCTTCGACAAGTAATTAAAAAATAAATTTTATTTGCTTGCTGGGGTGAGTGGGGAGAATCGAAACGTCATTCTGGAACATGTGATGCTGGGAATCAAAAGTCCAAGGCTTTATTCACTGGACCACCTCCCAGACTTCACCAAGGAATTTCCATTGGACAGTTTGTATGGGAGATTGATGTATAAGGCAGTTCTGGCGCCAGAGTAGACCTGATTAGCTTACCACTCTCATCTTCTCATTCCTAGATGCTGGCTATGAGTTTGACATCTGCTTCACCTCAGTGCAGAAGAGAGCAATCCGCACTCTCTGGACGGTGTTGGATGCTATTGACCAAATGTGGCTGCCAGTAGTGAGGACTTGGCGCCTCAATGAGCGGCACTATGGGGGCCTGACTGGCCTCAATAAAGCTGAAACTGCTGCCAAGCATGGAGAGGCCCAGGTAAAGATCTGGAGGCGCTCCTATGATGTCCCACCACCTCCGATGGAGCCTGATCATCCCTTCTACAGCACCATCAGTAAGGTATGGACAGACAGGTTTGGCTCACTCTAGGGTCCAGAGATTAGAACTTGGGCTATAATTTCTTTTTCTCATTTTCCCTTTTACATTTATTTTATTTATTACACAAAGAACATGGGGGGAAAGCCAGAGCACCACGGTGGTACTTGCTATGCTAGGGATCAAACCAGGAACTTTATGCATATACCATCCCAGGCTCTACCAGTTGAGCTATTTTTGCAGCTGCTATGTTTGTTTTTTTTCCTTTGTGTTTCTTGAGTCTCATTTCATGTTATTCCTGATAAGACTTCACTATAATTCTCTTCCAAGGAATGATTTCTTGAACTGTTAGCTTTCCTTGTGGCATATGAGGGGGTGGAGGTAGAATAATATTCCCTTTACCAACTCTCAGGTGTATTTATTTTTTTCTTTCACCAGAGCACTGATCAGCTCTGGCTTATCGTGTGGGGGTTTGAACCTGAGACTTTGGAGCTTCAAGAAAGAGAGTCTCTTTGCATAACCATTATGCTGTCTACCCCTGCTGCCCCTAATTCTCAGCTGTATTTGGTGCTCTGTTGAGGATCTTTACTCATCATCTTAACCCTTAAGGAGTGAGAGTACTGATAAATCACGAAGCCATTTAACAGATGGAACCACTAATAATTAGTGAACTTGGATGTTTTTATTGTTTAGGACCGTAGATATGCTGACCTTACCGAAGATCAGCTTCCCTCCTGTGAGAGTCTGAAGGACACTATTGCCAGAGCTCTGCCCTTTTGGAATGAAGAGATTGTTCCCCAGATCAAGGAGGGGAAACGGGTACTGATCGCAGCACACGGCAATAGTCTGCGGGGAATTGTTAAGCATCTGGAGGGTATGTATGTTTTCTGGATGAGTGTTCGTAAGAGGGGTAAACACAGCTACCACTAGTCAGGAACTCAGGGAAAGGATGGATGTATGGACAGCCTTAGAGATGGCCTGGCTCGACTCCTATAGCAAACATTCTGCACCTGTTTCTCAAAGTATTGCCTGTAAACACCCTTAAGTGTTTGTCATATACGTAGAATTTCAGGATTCCCTCCAAGCTTGACTCAGAAGCTGCATCTGTCACTTAGTTGTTGTTTTAAAGATTTACTTATTTATGAAAAAGAAATGGAGGGAGCTGGACAGTGGCACACTCAGTTAAGCACAAATATCACCATGCGCAAGGATCCTAGTTTGAGCCCCCACTCCTTACTTGCATGAAGGACGCTTTATGAGTGGCGAAGCAGGTATGCAGGTGTCTTTCTCTATCTCCCTTACCCTTGCAATTTCTTTGTCCTGTCAAATAAAAACAAAGTGGAAGGGGTGGGGAGGAAAATGGTCACTAGGATTGGTGGATTTGTGTAGTATTGGCACCAAGCTCCAGTGATAATCCTGGTGGAAAAAGAAATAGAGAAAACCAGAACGTCATTCTGGCACATGTGATGTCATAGAATGAACTCAGGACCTTGTGTTTCAGAGCCCAATACTATCCTCTGTGCTACCTCCTCACTTAGTTGGTTTTGAAAATTTAGATGCCAGGTAGAAAGGGGGTGAGATGGCTTGCTCAGTAGAGCACATGCTTTACTGTGCTCAAGGACCAGGGTTTAAGCCTCTGGCCACCACATGGAGCACCATGCAAACAGGAAGCTTCAGGAGTGAAGTAATGCTGTGATCTCTCCTCAGTATCTCTTGTCCTCTCATCTGGTGGGGGAGTTCAGCAGGAACAGTAAGTCTGCAGTTGAAGTGTCAACTGGCAGTTGAAAAAACTGCTGATAACACCATCTTTTTTTTTTTTTTAAGATTTTATTTATGAGAAAAATAGGAGAGAGAAAGAACCAGATATCACTCTGGCACATGTGCTGCCTGGGATTGAACTCGAGACCATGCTTGAGGGTCCAAAGCTTTCCAGTTGCACCACCTCCCGGACCACGATAACACAATCTTTAATCACAACCTGGTACAACTTCACATACGAATCTTGATTTTCTTTCTTTCTTTCTTTTTTTTTTTTAAAGATTTTATTTATTTATTAATGAGAAAGATAGGAAGAGAAAGAACCAGCCATCATTCTGGCACGTGCTGCCGGGGATTGAACTCAGGACCTCAAGCTTGAGAGTCCAATGCTTTATCCACTGTGCTACCTCCCAGACCACTTGATTTTCATCATAAATTGCTTCACGTGAGGGTCCACAGGTTCAGACATTAGGTTTCTGATGGGCTGTGTGGACCACATAGACATTTGAGATATATGCAGTACTGCTTTACTGTTGCTTCCAGAGCTCACTTTGGAACAGTTATCGGTGATATACACCATTCATTCACTTATTCATTCATTCATCTTTTTTTTTTTTTTTTTTACCAGAGCACTGCTCAGCTCTGGTTTATGGTGGTGTGGGGGGATTGAACCTGGGACTTTGGAGCCTCAGGCATGAGAATCTCTTTGCAATAACCATTATGCTATCTACCCCTGCCCTCATTTTTTTTTTTTTACCACACTGAGAAGTAAGCACTTGGTGCATTACTTGAGTGACCAATCTGTTGTAACTTACGTCATTGCTGTTATCACAGTTAGAAAAGGTGTCTTGTTTTCATTCCTACCCAAGTCTTCTGTCAAAGATACTCTTTGCTCTAGAGGGTACTTAGTAAATCTGGGGGGCTGATATGGATTCACATGTTGTTTGGTGTGTCAATGGTATATATTTTTAAGGTCTCTCTGAAGAGGCTATCATGGAGTTGAACCTGCCAACTGGTATCCCCATTGTCTATGAATTGGACAAGAACTTGAAGCCCATCAAGCCCATGCAGTTCCTGGGGGATGAAGAGACCGTGCGAAAAGCCATGGAAGCTGTGGCAGCCCAGGGCAAAGTCAAGAAATGAAAGCTGAGAGGCTGTCTAAAATCCCAAGGACACCCTTCCTGCCTATCCTACTCCTCTGCACCTCTCCCTTGCACATGTCACACTGACCAGTCTGTAAACATCTTCAGTTGTAGCTGCAGATGGGGACCAGTGGCTCCCAATTTCATTTTAATCCACTTGTCTCTTACACCCACTCCATACAATCTAGTCAGAATGGCATCTCTGGGGCATGATCTTCAGGCCAGTCTGAGAAATTACTCTTGTAAGTTGAGAGGTAGTAACTCTGGGGTTTTGCTAGTGCTTTGTTTAATACAAGGACCTTGAATAGGAGACAGGAAGAAACCAATCTTAAGGCCTGACAACTAAAAGCAAGAGAGCTTATTTGTTTCCAGAAGCCAGTCTGTCCTGTACTACTCCTTTGTCAGGTGACCATTTGAGGAGGGGCTTCTAGTCATTCCAGTGGAAGATGAATATAACCTGCATGGTGATTCAGTCATTTCCTCCTTGACCATAGAGGAGCTGGCTCCCAAAGATTGGGACCAATCCTGAGTGTCTATGTGTTGCATTTGCTTTGGGGAAAAGAAAAAAAAAAAAGGAACAAGTAAATCAATATATATAAAAAAATCAATATATATAAAAAAATAATATTAGACAAACCCCTTGGGTTTCTTAGTGGCAGTTAAAATACACGTGGTCATCACAAAATAAGCCATTGCTCACAGCACTGCTGGATAAGTTCCTTGCCACCAAGGTGGAAGAACTCATCCTGCTATGTGTTTTAGAACCCCCTCCTACTACCTTATTGTTTAATGGCAATGAAATGCCTCTGGATCATGTCCAAGTGTGTCTTTTTTTTTTTTTTTTATGGAATCATGTTCATTTGCTTGGTACTCATTTTGAACATAACTGTACTAAACTTTTTTTCTTCCAGATCAGTGTAATAAAGGAGTGATGTGCAATATTTTCATTGTAATGTGTAACATCTTCTGTCTGAGGAAGTCAGCATGTCATTAACCCAAGTCGTATGCCAAATTAAGAGCTGGGGATGATTAGTCATAGTTTCGTACATGGTCTAGTCTAAAAGTCATGTATCTTCCATTTTTCTTCTTTAATATTTCTAGAGCTGGGGAAGACAACATAATGATTCTGCAAGACTTTAATGCCCAAGGCTCTAAGTACCCAGGTTTAGTCTCCATCACCACCATAACCCAGAGCTGTTTTCCTGTCTTTCTCATTAAAGTACAATAAATACAATATATTAAAAAGGAACAATAAAAATTATTTCTAGGAATAGTGGTGATAAAACTGGTTAAGCACACACATAGTACATGAGGACCTGGGTTTAAGCCCCTGCTCCCCACCTACAGAGGGAAAGCCTCATGAGAGGTGAAGTAGTGCTGTTAAGTATCTCTTATCTGTTGTAGCAAATACAATCAAAATGTTATTTTATTGTTGTAGTTATTATTGTTGTCGTTGTTGGATAGGACAGAGAGAAATGGAGAGAGGAGGGGAAGACTTGCCAGTCATTGGGTGAGGTACATTATATGAGTCCTGACAACCTCTGAAAGGGCTCTCATAGTTTATACAAGAGGGAATAATGCAAAAGAGATGTGGACACTTTCCAGAAAGTATACTACTTGATGCTACCAGATGGAGGAAAAACATTAATTCGATTTCTCTAAAATCTAAATACTTTAAGCATATTTCCCTATCCTTTCACCAGAACACTGGCTCTAGTTTATGGTGGTGCAGGAGACTGAACCTGGGCCCTTGGAGCCTCAAGCATGAAAGTCTTGCAGAACCACTATGCTACTTCCCAGCCTGATATCTTGCTTCAAGTTTTAAGTTTTCATTTGTTCTGTACAGTAGCCCTTTAGTAAGTGAGGTCTCCAACACCTGATAGGATGTTACTTAGCCTGCATGAACTCTTAATCCAAAAATTTGTAATTTTGTTTGATCAAGTGGTCTTCAAATCAGACTGGTGAGTTTGGACTAGGAAATACAACGATGTCCTTACATCAGTTGAGTTTATTTTTCCAGTGAATCACCAGCTTCTGGGAAGGATACATTTTGAACCTGAAAACTCTGTCTGTCTCAGAGTCCACAGGCAGAGCCACTACTCCAGCCTAACAGTGTTGGGTTTATCTATTTTTAAGATTTTATTTATCCATTTATTCATGAGAAAGATAGGATAGAAAGAACCAGACATTAGTCTGGTACATTTGCTGCTGGGGACTGAACTCAGGACCTCATGCTTAAGAGTCCAATGCTTTATCCACTGTACCACCTCCTGGACCACATCACGAGTTTATAGCAGTCTCCACCCTTTGCAATTAGAAATCTTGTCTTATGTGCAAGAAAGTAACTACTATTCCTTTAAGAATGATTTACAGGAGCCTACTAGAACCATGCTTATCACTCACACACATGTACACCCACCTCTGGGTTCATTCCTTGAAATCTGAACAGGGCCAAACCCTATACCATAGCACTTCCTTCTCCCCAAGTACTGAACAGAACCCTGGGCATATAATCCTTACAAGTAGGGCCACTTAACTTCTGAGGTCTTGTGGGCTGTCACTCTGGGTCCCCTGCCTTCTTGGCCATTGAGTGAGTGACCCCCTGGGAGTCCTTGGTGGCTCTGCGTGTCAGGGGGACGTGCACAGGGAGGCAAGAATCACACCAGACTCATCCAGCTCCGGGAGAGGCCTCAGAGAAGTGGGCGACTCGTCTGAGAGAGAAGGCAAGCAGATATACCCATTGCACAGGGAGATGGTTAAGGTAATTATTAACCCAAACACAAAACAACACAATGCATAGTCACATTTTGACCTACAAACTATTTGATCACAAGTGAAGAGTTACCATACAAGGTTTGATCACAAGCTCACAATGCAATTTTACCCAGGGGGAAATTTCAGGCACTCCAGGAGGGGGAGGAAAGGGGGCAGTTGAGTATCAGGACATTTGCAGTGGTTTTCAAGTTTGGCCATACACAATGTACAGCAATTCATAGCCTTTGTTTTAAGGGGAGAGGAGTGATGTGCAGAATGGTAGCCCCCATCCGGAGAAGCCATCCATCATTAGTCATTAGTTCACGAGGTCAGGAGAACCTGCCATTGTCTCAACCCGGAGAGGGGACAGCCTGGGGTCAACCCACTTGGACCTCATGGAAACAACAGCCTGGACTTCCCAGACAGTGGGTTCAGTCTCCAACAATGCCTTTCCACCTGTATTCTGTGTGCTTTTGTAATGTTGCTTCAAGCTCTCCTCCTTTTCTGACAATTACTCCTGCTCTTCTGTGTGATGGAAGAGTGAGAAATGAGGTTTTCTCCTCAAGGGGAGAGTGAGGGGTGCTTCTCCACCCTGCTGCTGCTCTGGGTGGCAGCCAGGTCCCCCATTACCACTTGTTCTCTGTGTTCTGATTTGTTAGGAATCTGCAGGGAAATTCTTTCTCACAGATAATCTTTCTGTTCTTTTTTTTTGGTAGCAAGGAAGATGTTCGAGCTACTGAAAAAGACAAGGTAAATTGGTTGATTTCTTTTTTTCATGGCTTTAGGAATCTAAATGTGAAGTCCAACATGTGAGTCGTCTCCCAACAGGCCCACTCATTTAAGCTCCTTTAATTTCATGTGGCAACTTCTTTCCTGGACACTTCACCTGAAAATGCTCTGCCCTCTTTTCAATTCAGATATAAAAAGCATTTATTTTTCATTCTTTTAAAGAACTGTTTATTTACTAATTATAGAGAACTCACTCTGGCACATGTGATGCCAGGGATTAGACTTGAGATTCATGCTTATAAGTCCACCACTTTAAGGTGGATAAGGCATCGGACTCTCAAGCATGAGGTCCTGAGGTCGATCCCTGGCAGGACATGTGCCAGAGTGATGTCTGGTTCTTTCTGTCTCTCCTCCTATCTTTCTCATTAATAAAAAAATAAGATAAAATAAAAAAGTAAGTCCACCACTCTAGCCACATACCTCCCAGGCCACTAACAAATATCTAAGTATTCACTGTATCAGTAATATCACAATCTACTTTCAGAACTACTAACACCATTTGACTTGTGCGTGGCCATTACTCCCATTAACCCATAAGCTCCCTAAGTGAAGGAGTATATAATGGATTAGGCCCAGTGCCGGGCACACTGTCAACATTCACTACAAAAACATTTCAGGAATTAGGCTTTTGTTGTTGTTTCTGCCTGGGCTTCATCACTCTGGGTTGACTGGGAGAAAGGGAAAGATACCACAAGACCAAAACTTCTGCTCACTCTAAATATGACACTGCTTAGATTCCTTTCCCTGTTGAAGACACCATAAAATTTATTCAAGAGATCACAAAATTCTTTCAGTAAAAAAGTTTCCTTTGTCAGCATAAAATACATATTTACAAGACTATCAAGAATAGGATTTTCCTAGCATTACACAATTTGCTTGATGGTGCTACTAAGAGATAGTTATCATTCAAGAGAATGAAATCCACTGAAAGGTTCATAAGAAAAATGTTCCAACTATAGAGTATGTTCTGAGCAGATTTTTATAGAGGTGGGTGCTGGCTGGGCCCAGGTGTTTGAATAGACAACGGTATCTTGATGCTACTTTCATACATGTACTACCTCTTGCAAACAGCTTACCCACCCTCCACTGGGTAAGTGTGGCTTCTTAGGTCTGCAAGAACTCAGGCTGCACCCGGGCAACTTTCCGAAATTCTTTAGTGTGGGTTTTAGGGCACTGCATCTCACACCAGCTGATGGGAACCATCTGGACACCTGGAAGAGAAAAGGTGGTATTGGGAGTTGGAACTTGCAAATGTTTGTCCGAGCTCCTTCTCTTTCTAACTGGCTGGGTCGTGTGCATGACAAAGAAAACATGCTGTTGTGAGCTATCCTGCCAGACCCTCCTCATATAAATCTGTGAAAAGCTGCCCAGGATGTGGTGCAGTTGTTAGAGCATTGAATCTGAGTCAATCCCAAACATCAAATGTACCAGAATGATGATTTCCCCCACTCATATATATATTTTTTAATATTTATTTTATTTATTTATTCCCTTTTGTTGCCCTTGTTATTTTATTGTTGTAGTTATTATTGTTGTTGTCATTGTTGGATAGGACAGAGAGAAATGGAGAGAGGAGGGGAAGACAGAGAGGAGGAGAGAAAGACACCTGCAGACCTGCTTCACCACCTGTGAAGCGACTCCTGCAGGTGGGGAGCCGGGGTTCGAACCGGGATCCTTATGCTGGTCCTTGTGCTTTGCGCCACCTGCGCTTAACCCGCTGCGCTACAGCCTGACTCCCCCCCACTCATATTTTTTTAAAGATTTAAAAAAAACATTTTTTCCTTTTTCTTGCCCCCCCCCTTTTTTTTTATTATTGTTGTCATCATTGTTGGATAGGACAGAGAGAAATGGAGAGAGAAGGGGAAGACAGAGGGGGGAGAGAAAGAGAGATACCTGCAGACCTGTTTTACCACTTGTGAAGCGACTCCCCTGCAGGGTGAGTCACCTGCACTTAACCCGCTGTGCTACAGCCCGACCCCCCCCCTCATTAATAAGTAAATCAATCTGAAAAAAAGGGGGAAATCTCCAAGAAAAATCAATCTATAAAAAGAAGGCACTCCTTCCTTAAATAAGTGGAATAAACGAAACTGTTTCTGTGTAGTTTCACTATGGAACTTGTTGATACTTCTTTTCACAAGGGGCTGAAAAGATAACACAGTAGTTATATAAAAAGAATTGAAACTCTGAGATCCTAGATTTAACCCCTCACACTGCCGTAAGCCAGAGCTGAGCAGTGCTTCAGTTAAAAAAAAGAAAAAGAAAAAAAAAAAAAAAAAGAAGAAAGGATGTGAGGGTGATCTGGCTGCAATATCTGTCACCCCATTAGGTTGATTCAGCTCATCTGGCTGGCTGAAGGAAGGCAGGTGTCCCCTTCTTCCTTCATCGCTCCCTGTGTGTCCCTCCTAAAGCTGCACGCTTGGTTGAAGAGGACAGCCCTAAATAGGGACAGACCACTCCTAGGGAGGGTATATGAGGTAGCTGTGTTCCCCGGCTAGAACCTTCAAGGAAAGAAAAAATAATAGCCAGCTATTATCAACTCACCTGACTCACTGTGGGCCACCACTACCCCCAGCTCATTTTCGGCAGTGGTCAGGAGGTAATTGGACTGTGCATCACCTAGGGAAATCTAGTCACATAATATTGGTTAAGGAAAATGACAGGCTATAAATCTACACCCCCCACAGCCACCTGAGTTATTTCTTTCATTTCTTCTTTGGACAAGTAACTACAAGACTGCTGGGAATAAAGGATACCACTTTGGCCAAGACAATGTCACCTGGGCGGAAACTCTTATAAATTTCAACCTGTACAGAAAGAAGAGTAGTGTTAGCTAAGAGCTCTAAATCAGGTCTACATGAAACTATTAGCCTTTTAGCAGAGTCAATCTGCTTTCTGATTCCAGGAAGCATGAGTCATCATTATTCAAGTTAGTCAATTTTTTAAACCTTTTTTTAAAAAAAATATTATTGGATAGAAACAAAAATTGAGAGGGGAGAGGGAGATAGAGAAGGAAAGAGATACAGAGACATCTGCAGCCCTGGTTCACCACTTATGACGCATTCCCCCTGCAGTGGGGTCCAGGAGTTTGAACCTGGGTCCTTGAGCACTGTAATGTATATGCTTTTTAAAAAATAATTATTTGGGGGACTCAGGCTGTAGCTCAGCGGGTTAAGCGCAGGTGGCGCAAAGCACAAGGTTGGCATAAGGATCCTGGTTCGAGCCCCCGGCTCCCCACCTGCAGGGGAGTCGCTTCACAGGCGGTGAAGCAGGTCTGCAGGTGTCTATCTTTCTCTGCCCCTCTCTGTCTTCCCCTCCTCTCTCCATTTCTCTCTGTCCTATCTAACGACAACATCAATAACAATAATAACTACAACAACAATGAAAAACAACAAAGACAACAAAACAGAAAATAAATAAAATAAAAAAAACAATAATTATTATTTGGGAGTCGGGCTGTAGCACAGCGGGTTAAGCGCAGGTGGCGCAAAGCACAAGGACCGGCATAAGGATCCCGGTTCGAGCCCCGGCTCCCCACCTGCAGGGGAGTCGCTTCACAGGCGGTGAAGCAGGTTGCAGGTGTCTTTCTCTCCTCCTCTCTGTCTTCCCCTCCTCTCTTCATTTCTCTCTGTCCTATCCAACAATGACAACAACAATAATAACTACAACAATAAAACAAGGGCAACAAAGGGAATAAATAAATAAAATAAATATTTAAAAAAAAAATAATTATTTGTTATTGGATAGAGATAGAGACAAATTGAGAGGAGTAAGGGACATAGAGAGGGAGAGGAAGACAGAGAGACACCTGCAGTCCCACTTCACCACTTATGAAGCTTTCCCTCTACAGGCGGGGACCAGGGGCTTGAACCTGGCGCCTTGTGCACTGTAATGTGTGTGCTTAACCAGGTGCGCCACTGCCTGGCCCCTATAATGTGTATGCTTAACCATGTACGCCAACGCCTGGTATCCTCAAGTTAAGTCAATTATTTTTACTGATTCTACAGATCATCCCAGAAATGACTTTTTAAAAAGATTATATTATTTATTATGAGAGAGAGAGTGAGAGTGAGAACTGCTTAGTTCTGGCATGTGGTGGTGCCAGGTATTGAAAAGGGGTTGGGGGTGGGGGCCCTCAGGCATACAAGTTTTATGATCTAACAGGCTGGGTTATTTCCCCAGCCCAGAAATGATCTGAAAATCCAAGGTTTTGTCTACTGTACCACCTTCCAGGCATGAGTATGCTTCCCCTCCCCCCACAGAGAAAGAACGTCATACTTTCTAGTATGGAATACTTTAAACTACCTTGGATTTCACATTTCCACAGATCTATGAAATTTGCAAGGATAATTTAGATTTCTAGAGCCATAAAAAAAAAAAAAGTTTACCTTGTCTTTTTCAGTAGCTCGAACATCTTCCTTGCTACCAAAAAGAACAGAAAGATTAACTGTGAGAAAGAATTTCCCTGCAGATTCCTAACAGATCAGAACAGAGAGAGCAAGTGGTGGGGGACCCAGCTGCCACCCAGAGCAGCAGCAGGGTGGAGAAGTACCCCTGACGCTCCCCTTGAGGAGAAAACCTCATTTCTCATTCTTTTTTTAAAAAAATATTTATTTATTTATTTTCCCTTTCGTTGCCCTTGTTTTTTTCCATTTACTGTTGTAGTTATTATTGCTATTGTTGTTGATGTCATCATTGTTGGATAGGACAGAGAGAAATGGAGAGAGGAGGGGAAGACAGAGAGGGGGAGAGAAAAACAGACACCTGCAGACCTGCTTCACCGCCTGTGAAGCGACTCCCCTGCAGGTGGGGAGCTGGGGGCTCGAACCGGGATCCTTATGCAGGTCCTTGTGCTTAGCGCCATATGCGCTTAACCCGCTGCACCACCACCTGACTCCCCATTTCTCACTCTTGATCACACAGAAGAGCAGGAGTAATTGTCAGGGGGAGGAGGAGAGCTTGAAGTAACATTACAAAAGCACACAGAATACAGGTGGAAAGGCCTCATAAGTTAAATGACCCTGCTTAGAAGACCTATTTCTTGGTGACGGTAGATAGCGTAATCATTCTGCAAATAGACTCTCCCGGGAGTTGGGCGATAGCGCAGCAGGTTAAGCTCACATGGCGCAAAGCGCAAGACCAGCAGAAGGATCCTGGTTTGAGCCCCCGGCTCCCCACCAGCAGTGGAGTCGCTTCACAAGCAGTGAAGCAAGTCTGCAGGTGTCTTTCTGTCCCCTTCTCTGTTTTCCCCTTCTCTCTCGATTTCTTTCTGTCCAATCCAACAAAGATGACATCAACAACAATAACTGCAACAATAAAAAAACAAGGGCAACAAAAAAAATAAGTAAATAAATAGAGAAAAAAAAGTTAAAAAAAGAAAAAAATAGACTCTTCCTGCCTGAGACTCCAAAGTCCTAGATTCAATCCCCAGTACCACCATTAGCTAGAACTGAGCAGGGCTCTGGCAAACAAAATAAAGAGGAAGTTGGGCGGCAGGTTAAGCGCACATGGTACAAAGTGCAAGGACTGGTATATGGATCCCAATTCGAGCCCCTGACTCCCAACCTGCAGGGGAGTCACTTCACAGGTGGTGAAGCAGGTCTGCGGGTGTCTATCTTTCTCTCCCCCTTTCTGTCTTCCCCATCTCTCTCCATTTTTCTCTGTCCTATTTAACAATGATGACATAAATAACAACAATAATAATTACAACAATAATAAAAAACAAGGAGAACAAAAGGGAAAATAAATATAAAAAAATTAAATAAATAAAGGGGAAAAAAAAAAGGTGGGTGCAGGGGCCGAGTAGTGGTGCACCTGGTTGAGCACACATGCTACAGTGTGCAAGGACCTGGGTTCAAGTCCCAGGTCCCCACCCGTAGGGGAAAAGCTTTGTGAGAGATGAAGCAGTGCTGCCAGTGTCTCTCTGATTCTCTCCCTCTCTATTTCCCTCCTCCTCTCAATTTCTGGCTGTCTCTATTGAATAAACCAATAAAGAAAAAAAAAAAAGGTGGGGGAGTGCAGGCAATGGCACACCTAGTTAAATGTACATATTATAGTCACAGGGATCAGGGTTTAAGTCCCCAACCCCCACCCACAGGGTGACAACTTCATGAGTGGCGAAGCAGGGCTACATTAATTTCTCTGTCTCTATCCAATAACACATTAAAAAAAAAAGAAAAAAAAAGTTTTCTCCTTGGTGCACCTCATATAGAGCGTCACAGCGTATGTTACCATGAGTGAAGACCTGGTTTAAGTTCTCAGTTACCACCTGCAGTGCAGGAGCTCAGGGAGCAGTGGAGCAGCGCTGCAGATGCCTCCCTACCCTCAATCTCTAAAATAATAATAATAATAATAATCCACTGAGTACAGTTGTCCAGGCACCAAGGCCCTCATATACTGATATAAATCCACAGGGAATGGGAGTTGGGCAGTAGTGCAGCGGGTTAAGTGCACGTGGTGCAAAGCACAAGGACCAGCTCAAGGATCCGGGTTCGAGCCCCTGGCTCCCCACCTGCAGGGAAGTCGCTTTACAGGTGGTGAAGCAGGTCTGCAAGTGTCTACCTTTCTCTCCCCGTCTTTCCCTCCTCTCTTGATTTCTCTCTGTCCTATCCAACGACAGCAACAACAACAACAATAATAACCACAATAATGATAACAACAACAACAACAACGGCAACAAAAGGGGAAAAATGGTCTCCAGGAGCAGTGGATTCATGGTGCAGGCACCAAGCCCTGGCAATAACCCTGGAGGCAAAAAAACCAAACAAAACAAAACAATTCACAGGGAATAAAACCTACCATCAGACTCACTAACAAAAACAAAACAAAAAATGTCCATGATGGGAGTGAGACACACAGAAGGAAAAGCACTGATCACCTATTGCTTAGCTCTGGTTGGTGAACCTGGGGCCTCAGGCCTCTTTTCTTTTTGTGTCCAGGGTTATCGCTAAGGCTCAGTGCCTGCACCTGTGGCCACCTATTTTTTCTTTTTCCTGTTTCTATAGTTGTTGTTGCTGTTATTTTTTATTTTTATTTTTTTTACAGTAGGGACTAGGCCACATATCACATGGGTAATGCCAAAAATAAGCAGATTTAGATAATGGTAAAGGGTCTAATTCAATTTATTATTATTTGTTTATTTACTTATTTATTACCAGAGCACCGCTCAGCTCTGCTTGTTGTTGCTGTTGTTGTTGTTGGATAGGACAGAGAGGAGGGGAAGACAAAGAAAGGGAAAGGAAGACTGACATCTGCAGACCTGCTTCACCACTTGTGAAGCTACCCCCCTGCAGGTGGGAAGCCAGGGCTCAAATTGGGATAATTGTGCCAGTTTTTGTACATTGTGTACATTGCACTATGTGCACTTAACCTGGTGTGCTACCATACAACCCCCCTCCCACTCTTCTTAACCTCACTGCAGGTGTTGAGACAAATGTGAAAAAATACTTTTTTTTTGCCTCCAGGGTTATTGCTGGGGCTTAATGTCTGCACTGCTCCTGGAGACTAATTTTTCCCCTTTTGTTGCTCTTTTTGTTTATCACTGTTGTTATTATTATTGCTATTGCTGTTGTTGTTTTAGAATAGGACAGAGAAATTGAGAGGGGAGGGGAAGCCAGAGGCGGGGGGAAAGATAGACACCTGCAGACTTGCTTTACTACTTGTGAAACAACCTCCCTGCAGGTGGGGAGCTGGGGGCTTAAACTGGGATCCTTATGCTAGTCCTTGTACTTTGAGCCATGTGAACTTAACCCGCTAGGCTACTGCCCAGTCCCTGATAAGAATACTTCCTGGGCAGAGTATAGATAGCATAATGGTTATGCAAACAGACTCTCATGCCTGAGGCTCCAAAGTCCCAGGTTCAATCCCAGCACCACCATAAACCAGAGCTGAACAGTGCTTTGGTTGAAAAAAAAAAAAAAAAAGAATACTTCTTACAGCAGGGGAGTTGCTTCACGGGCGGTGAAGCAGGTCTGCAGGTGTCTATCTTTCTCTCCTCGACTCTGTCTTCCCCTCCTCTCTCCCTGTCCTATCCAACAACAATGACATAATCAACAACAACAAAACAACAAAGGCAACAAAAGGGAAAATAAATAACAGCAAAAATTTAAAAAAAAACAACTTCTTACCGGATAGTTCCTCGAAAAGAGTTCTTAAGTGGTGTGGACCCCACATAGAGGATGTGTACTTTGGCAAATCGTGAATTGATGCTAGAGACCTGTGGAATAGAAAAACAATAAGCATTAGAGATTAATAGTTGTTGGCTGAAGAAGGCAGCAGTAAGACAGAAATTGCCCTGATTTTAGTCTAAACAACCCTAATTATATAGAACTTAATTTTGGGGCCAGGTGGTGGTGCATCTAGGTTAAGCACACATTACAGTGTGCAAGGACCCAGGTTCAAGCCCCTTGTTCACACTTGTAGGCGGAAAGGTTTACAAGTGGTGAAGCAGGTCTGCGGGTGTGTCTCTGTCTTTTTTCCCTCTCTACCTCTCTTCTCTCAATTTCTCTTTGTGTCTTGCCAATAATAAATATATATAAAGAATTTAAAATTAAAAGTTAGGGGCTGGGTGACAGACTGTACTGGCATAGCCAGTAGAATATACGTGCTATTATACAGAAGGACCTAGATTTAAACCCCTGGTCCCCACTTATAGGCAGGAAGCTTCCCCACTTATAGGCAGGAAGCTTCATGAATAGTGAAGCAGTACTGCAGCTGTCTTTTCTTCTGTCTCTTTCTATCAAAACAAACAATTGAACAACATGTTAACTTCAACTTATCCATGTGTAAAATGGAGTAACAGGCTCTTGGATCACCTCACTGTTACTATGGGAATCAAATAATACAGCGTAGGCTTTCAAAAATAAAGATGTAGGGAGTTGGGCTGTAGCGCAGCAGGTTAAGCGCAGGTGGCGCAAAGCACAAGGACCGGCAGAAGGATCCCGGTTCGAACCCCGGCTCCCCACCTGCAGGGGAGTCGCTTCACAGGCGGTGAAGCAGGTCTGTAGGTGTCTATCTTTCTCTCCTCCTCTCTGTCTTCCCCATCTCTCTCCATTTCTCTCTGTCCTATCCAACAACGACGACAACAACAATAATAACTACAACAATAAAACAAGGGCAACAAAAGGGAATAAATAAATAAAATAAAATAAAATAAAAAAATAAAATAATAAAGATGTATAACAAAGATAGGATATTATAGCAAAATCTAGACCTTTAACAGAAATTGCTGAGAGTCTAATGTAATAGACTGAATTTAAGTCTACATTTCAGCTACTGCATAGTATTTTTATCACTACCTATCTAGTTATTTTCAGAAAAAACATACAACTTTTCTGAGTAAGTTATAGTCCCTGTGATGTCTCTCCCTGAAGGAAATGAATACCAACTCAGAGAGGCAAAAGAAACAAAACAAGGGAGTCGGGCTGTAGTGCAGCGGGTTAAGCGCAGGTGGCGCAAAGCACAAGGACTGGCATAAGGATCCCGGTTCGAACCCCGGCTCCCCACCTGCAGGGGAGTCGCTTCACAGGCGGTGAAGCAGGTCTGCAGGTGTCTATCTTTCTCTCCCCCTCTCTGTCTTCCCCACCTCTCTCCATTTCTCTCTGTCCTATCCAACAACGACGACAACAACAATAATAACTACAACAATAAAACAACAAGGGCAACAAAAGGGAATAAATAAATAAAATAAATATTAAAAAAAAAAGAAACAAAACAACAAGACAGGTTTAGAGGAATGGGGCGGTAGTGCAGTGAGTTAAGCGCACCTGGCGTGAAGCACAAGGATCAGCGAAAAGATCCCGGTTTGAGCCCCTGGCTCCCCATCTGCAGGGGAGTCGCTTCAAAAGTGGTGAAGCAGGTCTGCAGGTGTCTATCTTTCTCTCCCCCTCTGTCTCCCCTCCTCTCTCAAGTTCTCTCTGTCCTATCCAATGACAGCAATAACAATAATAACCACAACAATGATGTTTTAAAAAAAAACAAGGGCAACAAAAGGGGAAAAAATGGTCTCCAGGAGCAGTGGATTCGTGGTGCACCGAGCCCTGGCAATAACCCTGGAAGCAAAAAAAAAAAAAGACAGGTTTGGGACAAAGGAACCCTCCTGCTGGTGGGAATGTAAAATAGTCCAATCCTTGTGGAGAGCAGTGTGGAGAACTCTCAGAAGGCTAGAAATGGACCTACCCTACGACCCTAAAATTCCTCTCCTAGCTATATATCCTAAGGAACAAAACACACTCATCCAAAAATATCTGTGTAACTATGTCCACAGCAGCACAATCTGTAATAGCCAAATCCTGGAAGCACCCTAAGTGTTCAACAACAGATGAGTGGCTGAGTAAGTTGTGGTCTATATACACAGTGGAATACTACACAGCTATTAAAAATGGTGAATTCACCTTTTTTACCTCATCTTGGATGAAGCTTGATGGAATCAGGTTGAGATAAGCCAGAAAGAGAAGGATGAATATGGTATGATCTCAATCACAGACAGAAATAAGAACAGAATAGAAGACACAAAGCAGGGAGTTGGGTGGTAATGCAGCAGGTTAAGCGCACATGGCGCTAAGCACAAGGACCGGAGTAAGAATCCCGGTTCAAGCTCCTGGCTCCCCACCTGCAAGGGAGTTACTTCACAGGTGGTGAAAGTAGGTCTGCAGGTGTCTATCTTTCTCTCCCCCTCTGTCTTCCCCTCCTCTCTCCATTTTTCTCTGTCCTATCCAACAATGATGACATCAATAACAACAATAATTACAACAAAAAAAAAGGGCAACAAAAGGGAAAATAAAGAAATATTTAAAAAAGAAGAAGACACAAAGCAGTACTTGGACTGGGTCTGGTGTATTGCACCAAAGTAATGTCCCTGGGGGGAGCAAGGTTCAGGTTTTAGAACATAATGATGGAGGAAGACCTAGGCAGTGGTTAGAGTGTTTTGCAGAAAACTTAGACAATTTAAACATATACCAACAACTTTATTTATTGTGAACCATTAATCCCAATAAAAAAACCACAACAGCAACAAAAATAGGAGCTTATTACCCTATGACACTTATGTTTTCCATATACAAGTAAAATTAAATACTCAGGGACTAATCCAGCAAAAAGAATTAGGCATGCCTCGATTATTTGGCTGCCTTGTTCATTATGCTAGAAACCTCTTGACCAATATAGTCCAGCAAAATTTCTGTGAGGGCTGAGGTAGCTCACTCAGTAGAGGGCACACTTTACCACGATCAAGGACCTGGGTTCATATCCCTGGCCAACACATAAGAACACCATGCAATGAAAACTTTCACAAGAGGGTGGGGGTAGATAGCATAATGGTTATGCAAAGAGACTCTTGTGCCTGTGGCTCCAAAGTCCCAGGTTCAATCCCCCGCACCACCATAAGCCAGAGCTGAGCAGTGCTCTGGTAAAAAATAAAATAAAATAAAACTTTCACAAGTGAGGGAATGGTGCTGTGTTATCTCTCCTCGGTCTCTTATCCTCTTAAAAAAACAAGTTCACTGGGAGTGGTGTGGATTTGTGCAGTGGTGAAGCCCGAGTAAAAACCCTGGCAGTAAAACAAAACAGTGGCAAATAAAATTTTCCAAAAGTGCAATCACTAGTCTCATCTGGCTACTATGAGTACTCTCTTTCAGTACTGGAGGGGTGTTCTAATCTAGGAGGACAGGGCCAACTTACCTTACAGGTTACTATAGCCCCCACATCTGGCAGTAATTGGGACTCTGTTTCTCTTGTGACAGACACAATGGGAAGCTGCAAAGAGAAAGATAAAGATGAGTATGCTGGCTAAACCTTGGGTGAAGTTATCTGTAGTTTAAGTTATCTGTAGTTTATAGGGTTACCCCGGTTCACAGTTGAGGTCATAAGACAGGCAGACTACAGATCTAAGACCCAAAGCAGAAAGTCTGTTTCATAAAGTCTTTATGAAACAGGTGGTGCCTATGTTATAGAGCACAAGGACTCAGGCTCAAGCCTCTAGTTCCTTCCCACTTATAGGGGGAAATCTTTATGAGTGGTGAAGCAGTGCTGCAGGTATCTGTCTCTCTCCTTCTCTCTTGATTTCCTATCTCTAATAAATAAATAAGATTAAATTTTAGGAAATAAGAGGACCGAGGGGGTCAAGAGAAGCTAGTAGACATAATCTAATCATTTTTATTATATGATATACACACATATTGCTTAAAGTATGGATAATAAGGCCATTTTCCAAAGTTACACTGCTTCTTCCTGTTATTCAGTTTTGTATGGGTTACAGTACATAAATAAATGCTATATAATTGTGACCATACTGGCACGTGTGATGCTAAAGATTGAGTCCAAGAATTATGACTAAAAACAAGATGGAGCGCACAGATGTGGTTGGACCTTTCTCACCATTTTTGTCACAGCTAGGGCTTCAGCACTCCTGGCTGAATTTTTCAGATACAGATGGGAATGTGGGGATGTAGGGGGGAAAGACACCACAGCAACAAAGCTTCCATCAGTGTGATGGGAGTTTGGCTCGTGGTGGAGGCGGCTTCATGACTGCTGTCAGACAAAGTCCAAGCAAACCAGGACCGAACTGAAACTATTCATCCTTTTTGTATAATGGCAGAGGTGACGTCACGTCTGTTGCCAAAGTCCGAACAGACTGGAACTGAAGCTATTTGTTTTTGTTTTTTCCTCCTCCAGGGTTATTGCTGGGCTCGGCGCCTGCACCATGAATCCACCGCTCCTGGAGGCCATTTTTCCCCCCTTTTCTTGCCCTTGTTGTAGCTTCGTTGTGGTTATTATTATTGCCTTTGTTGACGCAATTCGTTGTTGGATAGGACAGAGAGGAGTGGAGAGCGGAGGGGAAGACAGAGAAGGGGAGAGAAAGATAGACACCTGCAGACCTGCTTCACCACCTGTGAAGCGACTCCCCTGCAGGTGGGGAGCCGGGGGCTCGAACCGGGATCCTTACGCCGGTCCCTGCGCTTTGCGCCACATGCGCTTAACCCACTGCGCCACTGCCCGACCCCCAGCTATTTGTTTTTAATTACATTGACAATTTGAGGACTTACTGGCTATATTACAAATGCACAAACAGTACCTGGGAACAATAAAAGGAAAGGAAGTACACTGTGACAACAATTATGGCAGTGAGTGTAACAAGACTAAAAATGGCCTAAGAGCTGAAGCTGCTGTACCCATTGGGAGGCTTTCAGAAAAAGCGCTACTTCTCATCACTATAGCTTCTCTATTGCTGGATGCAGACCAAAAGCCAGAATACGGGTGGCTTAGAGTCAAAGTGATAGACTGTGGTCTTCACCTAATTATAAAGAGGCCTTATTGCTTACCCTCACCCACAGACCCCCTGCTTACACTTACAGGCATCCATGATGAATATAGAGGATGTGTAATTAAGTAGCTGATACTAGGATATATGGGTAGAAGTCAGTAAACTTTCATATAGCTAAAAGTTAGTGAACTTTCATATATGTAAAGGTTAAGCAGAAGAGAGCCCCATGGTGTGAGCTTACTTTACAGCAGAAGCCTATTATGATCTAGTTAGACCCATCCAAGAATGGGTTAAGAAGAAAAGCCATTAGATTTAGCTCCAGGGAAAAAATGTTTATTTATACAGAAGGTCAGAACAGGGAGATGGTCAAAACACAAATGATCATTTCAAGGAGAGATTTACCCCAGACCCAGGAAACTTTCAAGGGGAGATCAGGATGCCCCAGAACAAGGGAACTGTTTAAGGAAAACATACCTATAATAATAATCATGTTGTTTAAGGTTATTCTTGATGTTAATGAAAACAATATTACATGATGTCAACTACATCTGGGCAAAAAGTGTTTAAAAATAAAGCTCGGGGGAGGGGGGACGGGTGGTGGCACACCTGGCTGAGTGCACAGGTTACAGTGCAGAAGGACCTGGGTTTGAGCCCCCGGTCCCCACCTGCAGGGGGGGAAGCTTCGCAAATGGTGAAGCAGGGCAGCAGGTATCTCTCTGTCTCACTCCCTCTCTATCTCCCCCTTCTCTCTCGGTTTCTGGCTGTCTCTATCCAATAAATAAAGATAATACAAATAAAAAATTAAAACAAAAAACAAACAAAAAAAAGCTCGGGGAGTCAGGTGGTAGCGCAGCGGGTTAAGCACATGTGACACGAAGCGCAAGGAGCAGCGTAAGGATCCCAGTTCAAGCCCCTGGCTCCCCACTTCCAAGGGAGTTGCTTCACAGGCGGTAAAGCAGGTCTGCAGGTGTCTGTCTTTCTCTCCCCTTCTCTGTCTTCCCCTCCTCTCTCCATTTCTCTCTTTCCTATCCAACAACGATGACATCAACAGCAACAAAACAATAAGGGCAATAAAAGGGAAAATAAATAATTATTTTAAAAAAATAAATAAAGCTCTACAGAAAGACAGCAGAGGCACTTCTCTCCTGCACCTAAAGCAGCTGACGTGTCGCTCACTTCATCATTCTTCATCATCAACTCCCCCTTTCCTTCAGGGACTTACCTTTTTTTTTTTTCTCCTAAAGACAATATTTAAAAAAAATTTAATATTCTTATTTATTTATCATTAGATAGAGACAGAGAAATTGAGAGGGAAGAGGGAGATAAAGGAAAAGAGATTTGTATTTGTATTATCTTTACTTATTGGATAGAGACAGCCAGAAGTTGAGAGGGAAGGGGGTAATAGAGAGGGAGAGAGATACCTGCAGCCCTGCTTCACTATTCGCATAGCTTTACCCTTACAGGTGGGGATCGGGGGCTTGAACACGGGTTCTTGTACATTGTAACATGTGCGCTCAACCAGGTGTGCCACCACCTGCCCCCTTAATTTTTTTTATTCAGTTATTTATCTTTGATAGAGACAGAAATTGAGAGGAGGATATAGAGAGGGAGAGACACCCACAGCACTGCTTCACTGCTTGTGAAGCTTCCCATCTTCAGGTGGGAACCCCGGCAGTGAACCTGGGTCCTTGCATACAGTAATGTGTGTATTCAACCAGGTGCAACACTGCCTGGATCCCCTCAGGATAATATTAAAGAATGTATTTTTTAAAAAATTTTTTTAAAGAATGTATTTTTAAAAATATACAAATATTTTAAAATATTAATTTATTTATTCCCTTTTGTTGCCCTTGTTGTTTTATTGTTGTAGTTATTCTTGTCGTTGTTGGATAGGACAGAGAGAAATGGAGAGAGGAGGGGAAGACAGAGAGGGGGGAGAGAAAGACAGACACCTGCAGACCTGCTTCACCGCCTGTGAAGTGACTCCCCTGCAGGTGGGAAGCCGGGGGCTTGAACCAGGATCTTTACGCTGGTCCTTGCACTTTGCACCAGGTGCGCTTGACCCACTGCGCTACTGCTCGACTCCCTTAAAAAATATTTTTGAGAGAGAGAGAAGAAGACACACACACACACACACACACACACACAGAAACACCAGAGCACTGCTCAGCTCTGGCTTATGATGATGTGGGGGACTGAACCTGGGACTTTGGAGCCTCAGGCATGAGAATCTGTTTGCATAACCATTATGCTATCTCCCCTGCCCCCAAAATATTTTATTTACTTCATGTACTAGGAATTCACTTGATAAAGAACAAAGAGAGAAGCAGCACGCCACTCCAGTACATGTGAGCTGGAGTTCGAACTGGACGTCAGGCATGCAAGTCCTGTACTCAACCATGTGAGCAACTGTTTTTTTTTTTTTCTTTTAAAGATTTTTAAATTTATTTATTAATGAGAAAGATAAGAGAGAAAGACCCAGACATCACTATGGCACATGTGCTGCCGGGGATTGAACTTAGGACCTCACGCTTGAGAGTCTAGTGCCTTTGCCACTGTGCAACTCCCTGGACCACTCTACCTGTTTTTAAGTTGCTCCTTCACAGACTACAGAATCAGGGGTCAGGTGCTGGAGCCCACCTGATAGAGCACATGTCACCATGTACAAAGACCCATGTTCAAGCCCCTAGTCTCTACCTGCAGGGGGGAAGCTTTCTTTACAAGTGGTGAAGCAGTGTTGCAGCTCTCTGAGTCCCTTTCCATCTCCCCCTTCCTTTTCAACTTCTCTGGCCTCTATCCAATAAATAATAAAATTTAAAAGAAAAAAACCAATTTTTAAAAATTTTATTTTAAACAGCGGCTATCTGAAGGATGATAGATAAGAATGAAATTGACTGGGATTCAGGCGGTTGCACAGTGGGTTAAGCACAGGTGGCACAAACTTGCATAAGGATCCCGGTTCGAGCCCCCGGCTCCCTACCTGTAGGGCGGATCTCTACCTGTAGGGAAGTTGCTTAACAGGCAGTGAAGCAGGTCTGCAGGTGTCTGTCTTTCTCTCCCCTTCCTCTCTCCATTTTTCTCTGTCCTATCCAACAACAACGACATCAATAACAACAACAATAATAACTACAACAATAAAATAACAAGGGCACCAAAAAAGGAAATAAATAATAAATATTAAAAAAAGAACATAAAAAAATAGCATGAAATAGACTGGGGGTTGGGCAGTAGCCCAGTGTGTTAAGCACACATGGCGTGAAGCGCAAGGACCCATGTAAGGATACTGGTTCGAGCCTCCAGCTCCCCAGTTGCAGGAGGGTTGCTTCACCCGCAGGGGGGTTGCTTCTTGGGGGTGAAGCAGGTCTGCAGGTATCTCTCCCCTCCCTCCCCCCGTCTTTCCCTTCCCCCTTGATTTCTCTGTCCTATCCAACAACAACAGCAACGGGAACAATAACAATAAAGGCAACAACAAGGGCAACAAAAATGGAAAAAATGGCCTCCAGGAGCAGTGGATTCGTAGTGCAGGCACTGAGCGCCAGCAATAACCCTGGAGACAAAAAAAAAAAAAAAAAGAAGAATGAAATAGACTAAGGTAGAGCAGAATGTGTTGCAGAAACAAGGCTCTGCGCAAGACACAGCTGAGCATCAGCAACATTGGAAGATGTCAGTATGGCTAGACTGCAGGTGAGGTGAACCGGGTGAAGCTAGGGGTAGGCGACATTCAGCTCACTGCCCCACTGAGCTCACCTCGCCTCTAGACTTTTTCTTCTTCTTCTTCTCTTTCTTTCTTTCTTTCTTTATTCCCTTTTGGTGCCCTTGTTCCTTGTTGTAGTTATTATTATTGCTACTGATTCATTGTTGTTGATGTTGTTGTTGGATAGGACAGAGAGAAATCAAGAGAGGAGGGGAAGACAGAGAGGGGGAGAGAAAGATAGACACCCGCAGACCTGCTTCACCGCCTGCTTCACTCCCCTGCTGGTGTGGAGCCAGCGGCTCGAACCAGGATCCCTATGCCGTAGACTTTTTCTTCTAACTTCCTTCCCCGACAGCGAGCAACACAGCTACGTGAGAACAACACAAGTAAGTGGTCTGCGGTGACTAAGTGCCCAGCAACGGGGACACAGCTGGAAGAAACCAAGTTGCTCTACTGGCAAAGGCATTAACTGGGGCGGAGGGTAGATAGCATAACGATTATGCCAACAGACCCTCATTTCTGAGGTTCCAAAATCCCAGGTTCAACTCCCTGCACCACCATAAGGCAGAGCTGAATAGTGCTCCAGTAGGAAAAAGAAAAAAAAAAAAAAGTGAAAAAGAAAAGGCATTAACAGCATCTGCAACGACCCTACCTAAGGACCGCGAAATCAAAGTCAGCCTAAGGGAAAGACAGATACTACAGAGAACCTATACGGGAACCTGCCCTCGTACCGCGCCGTTCTCGCTGCTTTTGGTCAGGCAACCAGCAAGTGAGGAAAAGATGTAACCATGCCGGGTGTAGGTGCCGCTGCCCGGGCTCCCTTCCTCCAAGTTACACAGACGTTCTCCTGGAAAAAGATAAGAAAATCTGCTGCATTTAGTTATTCGTCTCTAGAAGCTGTTGTCCATCCGACATTCCTGCCTCTGTGTCTCTGTCCAGGGTTTGCTACGGACATCGCTTACTTACCGGGGATGCAGTACCTCACGGGCGGCGCCATAACTGCCGCTGTCTCAAACCCAGAGGAAAACGTAGCCGACTCCTCATTGGCTAAGGTCTAGGTGCAGCCCTGCAGTAAGAAGCGCGCCCATTAGTGTACTCTGTCACATGACTTCTGGGCCAGGTTTCTCCCCCCGAGTGAACTCCATTTCCCGTGATGCCCCGGGTCGAGTCCCGGGCGGAGCTCCGATATGTCTGCGCTTGCGCTTCCATCTGTGGTCCAGGATGGGCTGGCTCCGGGTCCGGGTCTCCAGGCTGGCAATGTAGGTGGCGGCGGGCCATGTTAGGTTGGATCAAAGCCCGCAGAGTCGGGGTGCCGAGCAGGAGTGGCTGACAGTGAGCAGCGGTGCAGGCTGCAAGACTCGATTTGGTTGAGTGGCGAGTCTGCAGGTGCAGGTAAGAGCTGAGAGGCGGCCTTTGCTCCCCAGTCCTACCCCCTCCCCCCTTTTTTTCCTTCTAAGGCCGGGCTCCTTTCCAGGGCCTTCTAGTGAGCCGGGGTTCCTACTCTGTTGCCTCGCCCTGTTTGGCTGATGCCTCTGTAAGTTTAGCCCAGCGAACCCTCTAGACAGCAGTGAAAAAGTGCAGCTGGGAGGTCAGCCGACCAAGCTCGCTCAATTCAGAGTGGGAAGCTCAGCCCCTATGGCTTGCCCACCTGTGTCTAGGATAATGCAAGGTAGACCACAAACCGGAACCCCAGACATTTTTTTAAAATTTCTCTTTACTTACACTTCATTGTATTTTGACCAATCTGCACACAATGAGAAGAAAAAAAAAATTTTTTTTTTCTGTTTTTGTACTGAAGCTTCCCAACCTACAGCTGGATCTGGATCCTTTCTAGCAGGCACTCTAGTCGTGTGGCCCCATCCTTAACTTTTTCTCTTCTCATCCTGTTAGTCCCGAGAGGAAGCCCAGACCTGAATGGAACACTGCTCTTACTGATGACTGACATCTGCTGCTTGAGATTGCAAACATCCGGATAGCAGCATCTTTGTCTATTTTTAAGATTTACCATTTCTCTTTTTAAAATTTAAATAGAGACAGAGGCAGAGAGAAAGAGGAAGAGACCACAGCACGGAAACAGTCCGTGCTAGGATTGAACCCGGGTGGGGCACAAAGCAGAGAAGAACACTGTACAAATGAGCTTGCTGTTTCATCTTATCTGTTTTCTTTGCCTCCTGGTGGCTTTGAAATCTGCCCCTCCCTTGCACCTTTCTTTCCCGATCCGTTTACCCTTGGGAAACAGATGGTTACTTAGAACCTTGAGAAAAGAAGGGTTGCAACCCCTATGATAATGGTGGCAAATGCCACTGTGTCCTGTGACTACTCCAGAAGAGTCAGTGCTCACTGGCTGAGCTGTGTCTTCCCCTGCTCGCTTTTTAAAAAAACGATCTATTTTCCCCTTTGTTGTCCCCTTTTTTTGCCCCCACGGTTATTGACTGGGCTCGGTGCCTGCACCACGAATCAACTGCTCCTAGAGACCATTTTTTCCCCCTTTTGTTGTCCTTGTTGTGGTTATTATTATTGTTGTTGTTGCTGTCGTTGGATAGGACAGAGAAATCGAGAGAGGGTGAGAGAAAGATAGATACCTGTAGACCTGCTTCACCGCCAGTGAAGCGACTCCCCTACAGGTGGGGAGCCGGGGGCTCGAACCGGGATCCTTACACTGGTCCTTGCCCTTATCGCCACATGGCGCTTAACCTGCTGTGCTACCGCCTGACTCCCCCTTCTTGGTTTTTTATTGTTGTTGTAGTTATTGTCGTTGATTGTTGTTATTGATGTAGTCATTGTTAGGACAGAGAGAAGTGGAGAGAGGAGGGGAAGACACAGAGGGAGAGAAAGATAGACACCTGTAGACCTGTTTCACCGCCTGTGAAGTGACGTCCCTGCAGGTGGGGAGCCTGGGGCTGGAACCCGGATCCTTCCACTGGTCATTGCGCTTCGCACCACGTGCGCTTAACCTGCTGTGCTACTGCCCGACTCCCCTCACTGCTCACTCTTAACGTGTTCTTGTTCCCCTCGAGTCCTCCCCACTGTGATCTTCTGCTTTACTTCATTTTCTGGAGATGAAAACTCCCCATGTTCACTTGCCCGTGGACTGCCTCTCTTCCCTGCACTCTCACCCCCAAAATCTGCTTGCTAAAATGGGGTGGGGGTGGAAAGAAGGCTTAATTTCAAAGACTTGTTTTCTCAGCTTTGAATTGAAGCTTTGCATCTCCAAGATTTCTATTTATTTATTATTATTTTTAATTTTTATTATCTTTATTTTTTTATTGGATAGAGACAGCCAGAAATTGAGAGGGTAGAGGGAAAGAGACAGCGAGACACCAGCAGCCCTGCTTCACCGCTCATGCGGCTTCCTCCTGCAGGTGGAGACCAGGGCCTGAAACCGGATCCTTGCACACTGTTACGTATATGCCCCAAGCTTTCGTTCTTTCTTTTTTTAAATATGTATTTATTTTTCCCTTTGTTGCCCTTTTTTTTTAGTTGTTGTAGTTATTGTTGTTGTTACTGATGTTGTTGTTGTTGGATGGGACAGAGAGAAATGGAGAGAGGAGGGGAAGACAGAGAGGGGGAGAGAAAGACAGACACCTGCAGACCTGCTTCACCACCTGTGAAGTGACTCCCCTGCAGGTGGGGAGCCATGGGCTTGTTACCGCAATCCTTGCACTTTGTGCCACTGCTGCGCTGCCGCCCAACTCCCCTTTTCTTTATTTTTTTAAAGAATTTATTTATTTATTCATAAGAAAGATAGGAGAGAAAGAACCACCAGCCATCACTCTGGTACATGTGTTGCCAGAGATCACACTCAGGACCTCATGCTTGAGAGTCTAGTGCCTTAGTCACTGCGCCACCTCCCGGACCGCGCCCCAAGCTTTCTGTTTATATGTTGGTTTGATTTCAGGTTGGATGTGTATTCTAGCTCTTAAGTAATATGATTCTAACAATGGTTATTACTTATATTTGTTTCCCAGAACACTATTCAGCTCTGGTTTACAGTGGTGTAGGAGATTGAACCTGGAATATTGGAGCTTCAGGCATGAGACTCTCTTTGCATAACCATTATGCTATCTACCCTTGACCCAATGGTTCTTTTTCTTTCTTTCTTTCTTTCTTTCTTCCTTCCTTCCTTCCTTTCTTTCTTTCTTTTTCTCTCTCTCTCTCTTTTTTTTTTTTTTTTAGAGTTTATTTATTTATTTATTCATGAGAAAGGCAGGTGGAGAGGGAGAAAAGAACCAGATATCAATCTGGTACATGTGCTGCCGGGAATTGAACTCAGGATCTCATGGCTGAGAATACGATGCTTTATCCACTGCACCACCTCCCGGACCACCCCAATGGTTATTTCTCTATTATGAAAAAACACTATCAGTAAACACTTTTTAAGTGTTATCGCTTGGAGAGGGGTGTCCTTTCTGTTATTTGTGTCAGCCTTCCTGCTTATGCATACCTCTAGGTAATCTATTCAAGCATCCATTGAGTATTTTATGTATAATATGGGCCAGAGATTGTATTAATGCACTTCATAAACATTTCACTTATATAAATAATCATAAAGGGGTAAAATTGGAAAGAGACCTTAGTCTGTAATCTAAAGCCCTTATTGAATGGAAACACAAGGAAATTGTGTCTCACCAGGGGTGATTTGCCCAAGGTCACAGATCTACTGAATGGTGGAATTGAACCACCATTCAGGTTGGTAGGTTGGTAGGTTGTTGAGTTATGGTACAAATGAGAGTTGGTAAGTCTAGTCCTGATGCAGGTCTTTCCAGTAGAGCTAGAAACTTCAAAGGTGGGTGGGAGTAATCTACAAAATGGAGAATTTGAAAAAGGAAGTTTTTTTTTGGTAGAACAGGAGAGCTGGCATATGATTTGTGTTTGTTATAAAGGACTGCACATTATTTGTGATTACTGCTATAAAAAGTACTAAACAGGGCCAGCAGGTGGTGCATCTGGTTAAGTGCTCACACTACAGAGCATAAAGACCCAGGTTCAATCCCTTGGTCCCCACCTGCAGGGGGAAATCTTCGCGAGTGGTGAAGCACTGCTGTCCCTCTATTTCCTTCACCCCGCAATTTCTCGTTGTCTCTAGCCAATAAATAAATAAATAAATAAATATTTTAAAAAGTACTGAACAAATAGGAAACTCTACTAACTATAGAGAGGGAATAACTGTGATGTGGACAATCTAAGTCACCTGGATTTGTTGTAGGGTTATCTTTTGGTTCTCTTACCTTTGATTGTGGCTCTTTTGAAAGTTCACGCTTCAAGTGAAATCATAGTTCCAAACAAAAGGAGTTCAACTCAAAGGGGGTAGGAAGTTTTTTTTTTTTCTTTTTAAAATATTTTATTTATTTTATTTTTGAGAGAGATGCAGAGAGAGAAAGACAGAGAGAAATACCAGAGCACAGCACAGCTCTGGTTTATGGTGGTGCAGGGGATTGAACATGGAATATCGGAGCCTCAGGCATGAGAGTCTCTTTGCATAACCATTATGCTGTCTACCCCTGCTCAAGGAGTAGGAAGTTTTATTTCACCACCCTCTGCTCCCTGTCCCCTTTGTTAAAAAGGGTGGGAAGTGTTAGCCTTTACTTTTTTTTTCCTTTAATGCCTTTTAATTCACTTAACTCCTAGGAAGTGATGGGAAAGGCCTATTTCTTTATACTGGTACAGAGAATGTGTCTCTACTGAATTATCTTTCTTCTTTCTCCGGACCTAGCTGGTTGGATTTCTTTTTGCCAGAGATTGCTACAGGGCTTGTGGAAGGAGGTAATTAAATGTTTTCTTTGTGAGGTCTCTTGTGTGGATGAGCCAGGGTGCAAGGAGAATACCTTGCTCCAGTTACTGAATTGAAACCCTCCCTTCAGTGGAACAGCCTCCTCCAGTTTCTTCTGGGTTTGAGCTGCCTGTTAAATAAGCCAGTAGAGCTCCTGAGGACATGTCAATCATAGGAAAAGAAATCAGGTAATTTCTTTTGCTGGTAAAGACTTTACTCTGCAGAATTGGTAGGACTATTGGAGGAGCCTCTGCCTTTTTTCTGGGGATTGCCTGGGTAACTGATATCCCATGTCTGTTGGCTGAAGTCAAAGACGCAACAAGAGATAAAAACACTGGCAGAGGAACTGTGGAAAGGGCTAGAGAGTCAGGAGGGCTGGTTGGAAAACCTGGGACCACAGGCAGCAGCTGCAGAGAAGGGTCTTGAGTGTCTCAGTAGAACCATGCAGACCTTGGTTTTCCTGAGCACCAGTCTTCTACTGCCTGTGTCTTCTGCCTTTGGCGTCACTCTGCTCTGCATACCTGGACACTTGTCTTAGCTTCTGTATCCTTGGTGGGGCTGAGGCTAGAACTGGAGACACAGCATCTTATGTCACGTAAGAGGTAGTAAGTGAACTGTCTTGACAAGAGACAGGGACTCTGGTGCTGCCAAATTGGGTATGGTGCCCTGTGACATCAGTCCAGAAGGGGAAAGAAGGATGAGTATCTTGCTGAGTGTCAGGTATCGGTATCCGTATCCTGTGCATTCCCTTTCCCGTTGTCTTCTGTTCTTGGTGGAGAGTGGTAGGTAGGTCTGTGGGCCAGAGCAGGCAAGAGGCCCTGGGTAGCCTCACCCACAGAGACAGTGGGCAGCTTTGTGCACCTTGCCCATGCTTCATGTAGTGGCTCTACATCAGCCAACCCCAAAGACCCCGCTATGATTCAGAGCCGCCCACCTTTCCCTCATCCCTTTACTCTAGGTGTGCATCATCCTGGACGTGCCGTACAGCCCCGTGGTGTGATGTAAGTAGGGGTTATGCAGACCTTCCCCCTGTCATCTGGTTGGGACACTGGCATTGCACGCTCTGTGGAGAACGGAAGTGGCCTTCCTACTTTCTGCAGCTGGGCCTCAGTCTTAGTTCTTCCCTGGTGGGGCAGGGAAGGGTAGGACTCAGATTTGCTGGCTTGTAATGAATGGTGTACTCTCCTAGGAGTCATGCGGGGCCAGCGGAGCCTGCTGCTGGGCCCTGCCCGCCTCTGCCTACGCCTACTTCTGCTCCTGGGCTACCGGCGCCGCTGTCCCCCTCTGCTTCGGGGCCTGGTGCAGCGTTGGCGCTACGGCAAGGTCTGCCTACGCTCCCTGCTCTACAACTCCTTTGGGGGCAGTGACACTGCTGTCGATGCTGCCTTTGAGCCCATCTACTGGCTGGTGGACAACGTGATCCGCTGGTGTGGGGTGGTGAGTGATGATGCCCAGGGAGCAGGGGAAGGGTTAAGGTGTTTTTGGGGGTGGCAGAGGAATAGGAGTCTGATGAGCACACCAAGCTTTGGAGGCTGGCCCTCTACCTCGGGGTAAGCCTCCCTAATTTTATTGGTGTTGGCAGGTGTTTGTGGTGCTGGTGATTGTGCTGACCAGCTCCATCGTGGCCATTGCCTACTTGTGTGTCCTGCCCCTCATCCTCCAAACGTATTCAGTGCCACGGCTCTGCTGGCACTTCTTCTACAGTCACTGGAATCTGATCCTCATTGTCTTCCATTACTACCAGGCCATCACCACTCCACCAGGCTACCCACCGCAGGTGAGGAAAAGAGCTGTGGGGTGTGTGTGTGTGTGGGGGGAGGGCTGGGGAGAGAGCAAGCCTTGTGGCTTTGGAGTAAAGGAAGTAGCTGTGATACTATTTTTACCTTCTTCACACAGGGCAGGAATGATATTGCAACAGTTTCTATCTGCAAGAAGTGCATTTACCCCAAACCAGCCAGGACACACCACTGCAGTATCTGCAATAGGTGGGTCTTGACTTTGCTCTCTGTGAATTCCAGCTGTGGCCCTTTGGCTATAGCCAGACCTGGAATTTGACAGGGCCAGGTATGCACCCTCTCTGCTGTGGCAGCTGGTCCTGTTTAAGTCAGACATTATCACTACTTGTGGAAGCTGAGGTTCAGAGGGATGAGTTACCTTGCCCAGTAGCAAGGAAACAGAGTTTGGAGCAAGGCCCGACTGTCTTCAGTGTCTGTGCCTTTTCCACCTCTGCAGCATGCTGGTCCTTGTAGGAAAGGATCAGCACTGACATCTCAAGAACTCTGGCCACCGTAACAGAGCCTGTGTCCCTCCCTCACAGGTGTGTGCTGAAGATGGATCATCACTGCCGTATCCTTTGCAATCTCTACCACCTGAGGCCTCCTCCTTTAGCTCCAGAGAACTGCACTGGATTAAGAGTGGAAACCCAAGGCTGTTAGCATTACCCTGCAGAGAGCACTGGACTCACAAGGAATTAGTAGAAGAGTTGGGAGTTGACCATCTCCTGAGGGGGGGGAGCAGGAGGCTTACAGGCTCTCTGGGATGAATCCTCTTGGAGCAAGGCAACTCAGTTTTATTTTTAGATTTATTTCGAGAGAGAGAGAGAGGGGCCAGATATCTCTGCTGCAGCCTTTGTGGTGCCAGGGAGTAGATTCAGTGCCTCACACATGAAGTACACTCAGCCACCTCCCAGCCCCAAAGAGTTCTTTCTTATGCAGACTGTCAATGCTGATGTCTGCTGGATGGAAGGTGATGCTTGGGCTTCAGTGGTTACCTGCTGGGAGTACCAGACAGAACCACGGGTTCCCCTCTGCTGTTCCACACAGATGTCTGGTATCCCCAGCTTGGTTGAGTATTATTGGTGGTTTCATTTTACTAAAGGAGTTTAGCTTTCTTAATTTCTTGGTGGGACTTTCTTAATTTCTTGGTGGGGCTCTGAAAAGTAGTGCTTTTCCTTCAAGCTCTAGAAATAGTCTGTTTCCTGCTTGTGGAAGATAGTTCTTGGTGACTGTCAGTCCTGGGCTTGGATGCCTTCACAATCCGAGGATGAAGCAGAAAAGGACTTGGGTGCCCAGAAGTTGTCTGCTCTTATCCTTAATCCTCCTCCTGCCAGCCTGGCTAAACAACTGTGTGGGCCACTATAACCATCGGTACTTCTTCTCTTTCTGCTTTTTCATGACTTTGGGCTGTGTCTACTGCAGCTATGGCAGTTGGGACCTTTTCCGGGATGCTTATGCTGCCATTGAGGTGAGCCCATAGCGGAGAACTGGGCGACTCAGTAGAGGGAACTTTGGATGTGGAATCTGGCCCTGAGAAATGGGGATGCTGGCCACCCCCATCCTAGAGGCCTGAGAGTATAACCAGACTGTTTTCCATCCCCGTAGAAAATGAAACAGCTCGACAAGAACAAACTACAAGCTGTTACCAACCAGGTGGGCTGTCCCCACCCCATTGCCTGCTGCTCAGGCCTGGGGGTGTGAGTGTTGCCAAGGCAACTGGGGTACATTAAGTGGCCTGGGGCAGCTGAAGAAGTTCTTGGTGTGTGGCAGCTTTTGGCTCCCTATTCCATTATCACCTTCTTTTGGGCTGAGCAGACTCTGCCTTGGTGATGGCCTGAGCAGCAAGGAGTCTATGTTAGTCTGTGTGATGGGGTTCCAGGGGACAGATTAGATCATACTGTGCCAGTATGATCAGCCTTTCCTCCAGGTCTGTCTGCACTGGCATCAGGCTCATCCCTTCTCCCCCTGGCCTTTTCAGAATCCATATTCCGAGCACATTTTGGTTGTACTTCCTTCCACTTCAGTGGAGCCCTCAGCTCTCTGGTCTCCTCTCCTGGGGACTGGTCCGTGGTGAAGGAGTTCTAGCTGGGGAGTGAAGTGGCTTCCCCTGGATCCCCATTTGTGTTGTCAAATCTAAAGGCCCAGGGCCAGCTCCTGTGCTTTTCATTCTGTCCAGACCTGCTCTGCCCAGTGTGTGTCCACATGATGCTGCTGGGCTTGGTTCTCCCATCTGGCTGCCATCCTTACTCCTTTGTGGCTTTATCCTCGATTTTCTTGTCCTTGGCTTGGATCACTTTTTCCTGCCTGAAGGTGCTAGGGTTTTTAGCAACCAGCAGAGCAAATAAATGATTTTCTTTTCTTTTTCTAGACTTATCACCAGACTCCTCCACCCACCTTCTCCTTCAGAGAAAGGGTGACTCACAAGAGTCTTGTCTACCTCTGGTTCCTGTGCAGGTATCTGACTCTTAGTTTCTAGTTTAAGGGAGAGGAATCTTTAGAAGTCATTTTAAGGTACCTACATGCAGGCAGGAACTCACTGCTTCTGTCCTTAGCTGATTTAGGAAAGCAGAGTCAGTACTTTTTTTAACCAGAGCACTACTCAGCTCTGGCTTGTGGTGGTGGTGGTTGGGAGTTGGGGGCAGGGATTGAATCTGGGACTTTGAAGCCTCAGGCATTAGTCTCTTTGCATTACTATTATGCTATCTACCCCCACCCTCAATACTTACTTGGTAAATAGCACTAAAGATACCAGCATTAAATGTTATGCACTAAGTTAACTTCCTTCCTGAAATGTGATTATTTTATACAGGAGAAAAACTGGAAATTATAGAGAGGCAAAGTGATTTGTTCCATGTTATGACTAGAATCTGATTGTCATCCCATTCTGATCCTTGTTGCTTCTATTTTCTATTGCCATCCAGCATGAAGATATTAGGAAATATAGGACACTTTTATTAGTAATATAGACTTCCCTGTTCTTTCCACATAATTTATTCTTAGTTCATGTTGATGCTTTTTCAGTGATAAAAACAATAAGAGCGCCAGAGTATCACTCTGGTACATGTAATGCCTGGGATCAAACTTGGGACCTCATGCTTTTTACATCCAATGCTTTAGCTACTATTGCATCACCTCCTAGGCTGCTCAGTGATATTTTATTTTATAGATGTTATGAAATGAAAGCTCACATAGGGGAGTCAGGTGGTAGCGCAGCGGGTTAAGCGCATGTGACGCAAAGCGCAAGGACTGGCTTAAGGATCCTGGTTCAAGCCCCTGGCTCCCCACCTGCAGGGGCGTCGCTTTAGAAGTGGTGAAGCAGGTCTGCAGGTTTCTTTCTCTCCCCGTCTTCTCCTCCTCTCTCCATTTCTCTCTGTCCTAACAACGACATCAGTAACTACAACAATAAAACAAAGGCAACAAAAGGGAAAATAAAAAATAAAAATATTTAAAAAAAGTTCACCTAGGATGTTGGATGTGGTGGGAGATGAGGAAGGTGTGGCAGAGAGGTCCCTAGCTAGCTATTATTGCTCAGCTCAATTTCAGATCTGTTCGAAGTATATGCACTCCTCCTACTGCATCTTTACTTTTTTTTTTTTTTTTTTTTTTAAAGTTCAGTAGCACTTGCTTTGGGTGCCCTGACTGTGTGGCATGCTGTTCTCATCAGTCGAGGTGAGACTAGTATTGAAAGGCACATCAACAGGAAGGAGAGACGTCGGCTGCAGGCCAAAGGCAGAGTGAGTAGGGCCCAGGGCTTGGGGTGGATAGGTGGGTAACTAAACCTGCTGTCTTATAAACAGACTATGATTAGGGCCAACTTGACAGACATCCTAAGAGGCCAGAACTTGCCTAGTTGAGCTCTGGCCAATAGAAGCTTGATAATTAAAAGGACACCAAGGGGCTGGGGAGATAGCATAATGGTTATGAAGAAGACTCTTATGCCTGAGACTCACATCCCAGGTTCAGTCCCCAGCACCACTACAAGCCAGAGCTGAGCAGTGCTTTGGTCTCTCTCTCTGCATCTCTCATTAAATAAAGGGACAGATGGTGGCACACTGGCTGACTGTACACATTACAGTGCATGATGTTCCAGCCCCCAGCCTCCACCTGCAGGGGGAAACTTCATAAGTGGCGAAACAGTGTTTCAGATGTCTCTATCTACCCTTTCCCTCTCAACTTCTGTCCCAATCCAAAATAAATGCTGTTAAAAAAAGGGTGTGTGTGTGGGGGAACTAAGTAAAACAGATCTGTACAAACATGTTTTTCTTGGATTTAGGTTTTTAAGAATCATTACAACTATGGCTGCTTGGACAACTGGAAGGTTTTCCTGGGTGTAGACACAGGAAGGTATGGTAATAGTCTAGACCAGTGCTTCTCAGTAGACATCTGATCATAAAAACTGTGTGCCAATGCTAGCGGTGCATTCATAAGACAACAGTAGTTGAGCTTTGGCTCACTGTTCTCCTGCCCAGGCCTCCCATTGGCATTTTGCCGTTAGTCGCATGTGGCTGCTGAGCCTCCTGTAATGTGCCTAATGCACTGATGAACTGAATTTCTGGCTTTCGTTTTCACTGATTAGACTCGTGTGGCTAATGGCTGCCACACTTGACAGTGGGGTGCTACACTTTAGGGAGGCAGGTAATTGCTCCTTTGAGCCAAGGGGCTCAAGACAAAAACTGGATTAAATAGCAGAGAAGTGAACAGATGGCAGTGGTGCAATTCTTAGAAAGCTGTTCTTAGAGAGACATCTGAACAGGATGTGGCTCCCACCAATCACTTCCCGCTTAGACGGTGATATTGTTCAAGACAATGTGAGGTTGAAGTAATTAATTTTGTGATAGAGATCTCTAAGACAAAAAATGGTCGCTGTCAGACCTAAAGAACCAGGGTAAATCACCTTTCAAGTGGCAACTCTCAAGGCAGTAGTAATAGGTGACCATTAAGTACCTGTGTCTTCTCATTCTTGTGATATTTCAGCACTGTGCTTGCAGTGGCCCATAAGTTTAGCTTAAAAGTCCTGTAAATCTTCAAGGCATCAGAGGGCATTTATTAGACAAAATTAGAATTCCTGTTACTTTTGTGATTAATGCTACAGCAGCATTAGGAAGCCCAAATGTAGCATGGCTGAGGAATGAGGAAAAGCAAGAATTCTTGCAACTCAAGTAATTTCTGTCTTCTCTTGTAGGCATTGGCTTACCCGGGTGCTTTTACCTTCCAGTCACCTGCCCCACGGGAATGGAATGAGCTGGGATCCTCCTCCGTGGGTGACTGCTCACTCGGCCTCTGTGATGGCAGTGTGAGCTGGACTGTGTCAGCCGTAACTTGAGCATCACTTGGCTTCCTGCATTGTCTCAAGGACCTCCCAGGGTAGCTTCTTGAGCAAAGTGCCAGTGGGCTTGCCTTAGGGTACCATGCAGGGAGACTCAGGATGAGTCTCTTGGACACAAAAGGAGTAAGGCACAATGTGAAAAAATTTTAGAACTGGCATCCCATTTACTCAGGCAAACAGAAGTTCCAGCCCAGGCTGGAGACTAGGCAGCTAGCAATCTTGCCGGGTGCTGACCCCAACCTCCTCCAGGTTGCAGCACTGGGGTTGGCTACCTCTTCTACTTGCTGTCTGAGAAGACACTTGAATGGTACAGCGGAGATCCTGACTGCGCAATGGGGCAAAGATACCAGGCCTATTGCTGAGGTCACTGCCACTTCTCATGTGCTGCTGAAGGGAAGCAAGAATAAAGGTATTTGATTTTTAAGAAATGTAACTTCTCACACTACCTTTCCGGCAGTAAAGGGGAAAGTCAGTGTCAAAGTGTAGTGAGTGAGTGGTATTCTGACCATGCTACCTACCTAGTTGGGAGTGGGTGGGAGCCCTATAGAATTCCTAGTCGATCTCTATCACTGCCACACTCCAGTTTACAGTGACACTGTGATTCTGTGCATGCCTGGGGAGGGAGAAATATCTGACAGTAGCCTGTTACTAAAAGACACCTTTATTCTCCAGCAGGTATATACACACCCACCATCCTTGGTCCTCAGGGGCACATCATCTGCACTCACCTGGTAGCAGCATAGCTCCCCCTTTTCTGACATATAAGTAGAAGAGTCCCATTACTAAGATATTTTTTTCTAACACAAGTAGTCTCACATTCAGTTGCTTCACAAACCCACTAGAAATAAATATTCTTGTGTTTCTTGTGCTGCCATGCAATAGAATCCCAGATTTCTTCAGTGTCTGTGGGAAAGGCAGCTCGAGGCCAGAGGTCTTCCTGCCTTGGGCAAGATGGCTCTGAAGTTAGAAATTCTGAGGTTAGATTGTCAGAACAGTCTAGGTTGGGAGTGAGGGCTCAGCTGCCAGGACTCCCCAGCAGAAACCTGTAAACCAAAAAGAACGGTAGTGACATTAGTGGTAAGACTCCATCCACCCACCCATCCACTGAGCAGAAGAGACCACAACACAATGCGGTCGGGGCCAGGCTTGATGTGGATGTGCACATGGTGAAGCAGCACACTATCCAAATGAGCTATTTCGCCAGCCTGAGGCTAGTTTCAGCCTTCTATCTCCCATTCACTTTAAGACTCACCACTCTCCCCTGGCTGACACTGCTTCCTTGCGCACCAGTCTCTTCTTGTCATCCAGTGGTTTGGCTAAGGCCCGGATCACCTGTGGCTTATATGGCAGCAGCTGCGGAGTTAGAGGAGCTAACATTAGTCCTGCTAAACCAAGGCAAGTAAAAGAGTGGTTTCTCTGACTCTGCAACTACTTTGCTCTTGTTTAGCAATTTCAGAGGTGCTACATGGTAGCAGGGCCAGTCTATACAGTCCTTTCCTACGAACATTACAGTTTGTACCTCAGTCACATAGCAGGGTGGCTATTCTCACTTGACTAAGGCAAACAAGGTATTTTCCTGGCTATTCTAAGGAGTTTTCAGGCCACAGAGGCACATCTGAGGTACTCACCACAGGAGTGGGCAGGCGGGTGAGAGCATGCATGCACTGCAGTGCACTGATCCGGACAGCCTGGAACACAACCAGAAGGAGGTGAGGAGAAAACCACAAAGAAGAAATGCAGGTGCCAAAGAGTTGCCAGGGCTCAACCCACCATGCACGGGTTAGAGGTGAGGTCCAGAAACTTGTTGACGAGGGTGTCAACATGAAGACTCATGACTTGGGGTGCTTCCAGTAGGAGAGGCTGCAGGCAGCTGAGGGTGGAGAGCTGGACTACAGAGTCAGCACAGGATAGAGCCTCCAGCAGTAGGGAAAGCAGCTAAGGGGCCCACAAGAGAGGTCAAGTTAACCACATCATTCTTGTCTATGTCTCTTGCCCCCTTTTGACTAGAATACCACTCAGCTCTAGCTATTTGGTAGTGCGAGGCATTGAACCTAAAACCTCTCTAGTGCAAGTCTTATGCACTACTACTGTGCTAACTGCCCACTCCTCTTTCCGTACTAGCTTTAAGTAGGGAACAAAGCTTAGAGGCTGACTACTTGGCTTACCGTGGGCAGCTCTGGCAAGAGCACGGACTTAGGCAACCTGTTAAGAACATGAGACAGACCCTTCAGGTAATTTGGCTTCACATCTGTAGAAAAATAGAAAAGCATAAGGGAGAAACTGGGCTTAGACATAGCTTTACAATTTAACTTCAATTTCTGACAAAGCTAGGACATCAGCCTACAAAGAGGTTAAATAGTAAGATGGAAATTCAAGCTCAGAATAAGCAAGGTATGCTCATCAAAGGGAAAGGGTGAGAGAAGAATCCATAGTACCAGACCTTTAGGTACACACCATACTACTAAAGAAGCACTCAGTCCTAAATAGTTTTGGAAAATGTGCCCTCAAACAAAAGAGAGATGTATGTATCTGGGGCTTTCCACACTCTCCTTACCTTGGGGAGCAGCATGGAAGGCCTCGACCAGCGAAGGCACATTATCTGTGAAGAACCGCTGTCGATACATGATCCGCACATCAGCATGGCCAGCACGAGTCAGCACGTCAGTGCAGTCAGACATGAGCAGAGAATAGCCATCAGCTGCTGCTGGGCCTAATTCTGGATCACTCAGGTGAGCCATGAGCTAGAGAAAAAAGAGCCTTTGAGGTACACGAGGGAAAGAGAATCTTAAATACCCAAGAGGAAGGTAGTCATTTCTGAGGGGAACAGAATAGGGAAGTTCTTGTTCGGGTCCTGGGTTTTCCTGTATCTAGAAGGAACTTACCCGGTCTGTAAGGTAGGAGCTGAGAGGATGGTATCTGAGCACTAGGGCCTTTGTTACCTATAATAAAAAAGAGAACAAGGCATGATAGTCAAAGTCCAGAACTCTTGAGATGCATGTTACAGGTCAAGGTCAAATGGAGAAATTTTATTTAGTCCATAGCCCACTCCTTACCCAGAGAAGCAGTGTGAAGGCCTGGCTACGATAGGACTCAGAGCTAAGGCCAGACTCTACTTTCTCCACAGCCAGCTGTAGAAATTCATCTAGCTGTTGCCCTAAAAAGGAGAAAGGGAGTGTTGACATTAAAAGCTCCTAAAACTTCTCCTTTAAAATGAAGGGTGTAAATCACTAACATGCAATGCCCCCTGAGAAGCTGTTGGCTATGTCCTCTCAGCTCTAGGACAGCAGCATAAAAACTGGCTATTCTTATAGTGCAAGGGTGCCCTCGCATCTGTCTCCTTCTAATAATTGTTCTCTACAGCTCCCTAGCTAAGAGTAGGATGATTTCGAACTAGATGATAGAGCACCTTGCGTGTCCCCCTTCATATGTCCTGAAATTTATTCTACTTTAAATAGAATGAGCACTAAACTTCGAGGTTTTATTGACAATTGATTCAATGAGGCCCCCAACCCGTAGCCTCATCCCAATACCTGCAGGCTGCTTGTTGAGGAGTCCTGCAAAGCACTTGGCAGCAGCAGTGGAGGAGAAGGAGCAGTTAGGGCAGCAGCTCAGCTCTAAAAGCTCCTGCATGAGTTGGTTCAGATGAGGGATTTCCACCTGCAGAAAACCCGGTTATGTAGTAGAACCTGAACTCCAAGAGTTCCAAGTTGAACTTTAAGGGATACTAAAACAGAAAGTGGCCGCAGGCCTGGGATGAATGAGAACTAACTTCTCCGGTGGGGACAAATAAAAGATTAGCTTATATTGTGGCAGAGTTCTGCCCAGCAGTCACATTGGATGGGGGAAATTCACCCCCACCCCTATCCCCATATCCCTCTTGTCCTGGTTAAACTGGGTTGCTCCCCAAATGTGCTGACTTACATTTCGAGGCAGGGAACAGACAAAAGCCATAAGCAGTGCAACTAGCCGTCTCTGCTCCAAGGGACCATCCTATGAAAGAAGACCCCAATTAGACCTATCTGGGCAGCAACACTTGTGTCTGTCCCAATACCCACCCCAGATAAAAAAAAACACACACACGCACACACACCTCTACCTGGGAGGTCATACTATGATAGTTTTGGACTTAAAAGCATGAGGTAGGTGGGGAGATAGTATTAATTACTTAGTGATTAATTCAAAGACTCCCATGCCTGAAGCTCCAAAATTCCAGGCAGGTTCAATCCCTCATATCACCATAAACCAGAGTTGAGCAGTGCTCTGGTATCTCTTTGTTATCTATCTCTTGGCATCACTCTCATTAAAATAAAAAAGGGGCCAGGTGGTGGCACACCTGGTTAAGTGCACACACTACAGTGCACAAGGACCCCAGTTAAGCCCCTGGCCCCCTCCTGCAGGGGGAAAGCTTCATGAGTGGTGAAGTAGAGCTGCAGGTGTTTCTGTCTCCCTATCTCTTCCTCCCCTGACAATTTCTCTCTATATCCAACAATAAATATATACCTTAAATTAAAAATAAAAACATGAGATCCTGGATTCAATAGTCAACACTGCGTATGCCAGGTACTACTCTGATCTCTCCCTTTCTGTCTTATGAGACAAATCTTTTAAAATTATTTAGGAGCCGGGTGTGGCATACCTGGTTGAACACATATATCACCATGTACAAGAACCTAGGCTTAAATCCCCTCATCTGCAGGGGGGAAGCTTCACAAGTGGTGAAGAAGTGCTATAGGTGTCTCTGTCCATCTCCCTATTTTCCCATCCCCTCTCAATTTCTTTCTGCCCTATTAAATTAAAAAAAATTAATTAATTTGGGGGGGTGGAGACATGGCACACTAATTTGTGCAATAGTCTTTCAGACCTGAGGCACTAGAGGTTCCAAGTTTAATCCCTGGTACCACCATAAGCAAGAGTTGAGTAGTACTTTGGCAAAAAGTGGGGTGTGGAGATAGCCCACTGAGAATGCATACTTCACCATGCATGAGTGCCAGGTCTGAGCTCCTGGCATCATGTGGATGCCATAAACCACAGCTATTATGGTGTTTCTCTCCACCCCCTTACAATTAAGAGTCTATCAAAGGTGGAAGAATCACCCAGTTGCAAAGCTTCAGCACGCACTCACACGCGCACACACACACACACACACACTTTAAAAAACAAAGGTCCCTAGGTTCTTCCACATCTAGTTATTAAACCCTCACCTGAAATGGTTGGAATCTGCAAGGGAAGCTGTTTTCAGGCAGAAAGGACATGTTGCCATCCAAGAAGAGGGGCACAATGTGGTCGACACTCTGGGCAGCAAAGCTGGGGGTAAAGCACCAGATTATTACCAAGGAGCAAGGCTCTAAAGCAGTCCTGGCATTGAATTAGAGGGACTGAGTCAATAGGCCAGAGCTGGAACACTGTTTGCATTCAACAAACATTAATCTAGCGGAGACCTTAAATGCTAGGAAGTCTTGCTATTTTTGGTCCTGCTGAATATACCAGTAAACTAGTCAGATCAAATTCCCATAGCGCAACTCACTAGTGAGAAAACTCAATGCATTTTTTAAGTTTATTTAACCAGAGCACTGCTCACCTCTGGCTTGTGGTGGTGGAGGATTGAACCTGAGGCTTTGGAGCCTCAGGCATGGGAGTCTCTTGCATAACCATTATGCTATCTACTCCCACCCTCAATGCATTCTTAAAAAATGACTCATAGATAGTGCCCAAGCCCCAAGCCTACCCCTGCTTTCTCTTTGCCAGAAAAACTAAAAAAGATGCCTCTGTAAGTTTGTGTAGAAGGACATCATATAATGCAGCTGTCACTTCTCCCAAGGATCAAGCCCCATCTATGATCATACTCACTCAGGACTCAAGTGTGTGGTAGCAGAGCCAATGATAGACACCATGGCCACCAAAACCTCCTCTTCCAACAGAACTTTTCTCAGGACTGACTGCTCCTTCTCTGCAAAAGCACAATGCAAGTCTATGACTTTGGTTCAGAAAACCAAATTATTAGATTTTGTTATCATGACTCTGGGGCTAGGTTCTAGTCACAACAGTAGCAATTCTAAAAAATATTTATTTTGGATAGGGACAGAAATTGAGGGGAGGGAGAAATTAAGAGGGACAGAGACAGATAACCTGCAGTGTTGTTTAATGAAGCTTTCCCCGTCGGTGGGTACCTTGAATCCGGGCCCTTGCACATTGCAATGTGTGCACTCACCTAGATACACCACCACCTGGACCCCAATAGTAGTACTTTTTTAACCTGTCCTCTGATAATGCTTTAGCTCCAAAGATCTATAGGCACAGGAAACAGGACTGGTCTTACATGGGCCAAAGAGAGCAAGAACTCTGTGCATAGTTTATAGATGGCTCAACAATAGAAATGAAGGCTACCTAATACAAAGATTTTGAAAAAATACATATATATTTATTAGATTCAGAGATAAGAGAGGGGAGGAGGAGATGGGAGAAAGACAGACAGCATAGCTTCACTGCTTGTAGTTTCCCCTCTGCAGGTGGGGACTGGAGACTTGAACCCTGGTCTTTGTGCATGGTAACATGTGCACTCAACCAGGTGTGCCACCACCCAGCCCCAATACAAAGGTTTTTAACAACAGAAATAGGTTAATTCTTTTCAGAAATTTTAAAGATAATGACATCTTCTGACTTAACAGCTTCAATGCCTGGGCCAACTACTATGTTGACAGATATTATACACTATCTTATATTTCTTATTCTTCTCTTCCTCGCCCAACCCCTTCGTTTTACTGGCATATTATGCTAAACTCTGGCTTCTGGTAGTACTGGGGAAAACAAGGGCACTGCTCAAATCTGACTTATGGTGGTACCAGGAATTGAAGCTGGGACCTCAGTTGCAGACATGAAAAATCTTTTTGCATAATCACTAAGCTATCTCCCTAGACCACACATTACATTTTTATCTAGCCTCTACAAGTGGGAACAGAGACTTATCTTTGCCACAGTTAACAAGGCAGAGAGCAGGAGGGAAAGCCACCTGCAGACCTTCTTCACCACCTGTGAAGTGACTCCCCGTGCAGGTGGGAAGCCAGGGGCTCGAACGGGGATCCTTATGCCAGTCCTTGTGCTTTTCGCCATGTACACTCAACCCACTGCACTACCATCTGGCCTCCAAGCTTTTTTATAGACACAAACTAAGTACCAGTGATATCCTGAAGGTGGCAGTGCTAATCTACATTAGTGGAAGGAAGGCAGTAGCAGAAGTGGAGAAAGTTACCTGGCATGGAAGCCTGCACAGCCATGGCAAGCAGGAATGGTACAGCTGTCTGGTGGAAATACCAGCAGTTTTCACGGTCCTGCTGGCATTTTTCTGCCACCTGCTGGAGGCTTTGACAGACGGCAATAACTTCACTTGTTCCTGCAACCATATTCCCTGTGTGGTGAGAAAGTTGTCTTTTAAGCACTTCCAGGAATTTTGGCTATAGCTGATGGGAAGGACAACCCAAGATGAACAACATACGAGAACAAGAACATCTTATCAATGAGTCAAGTCATTTCATTTTCTTTTTTCTTTTTATTTTTTTCCTCCAGGGTTATTGCTGGGCTGGGTGCCTGCACCATGAATCCACCGCTCCTGGAGGCCATTTCTCCCCCTTTTTGTTGCCCTAGTTGTTGCAGCCTCGTTGCGGTTATTATTGCCATTGTTGACGTTGCTTTGTTGTTGGATAGGACAGAGAGAAATGGAGAGAGGAGGGGAAGACAGAGAGAGAGAGGGGAGAGAAAGATAGACACCTGCAGACCTGCTTCACCGCCTGTGAAGCGACTCCGCTGCAGATGGGGAGCTGGGGGCTCGAACCGGGATCCTTACGCCGGTCCCTGCGCTTTGCGCCACGTGCGCTTAACCCACTGCGCCACCGCCCAACTCCCAAGTCATTTCATTTTCTTGGCTGTTCTTTTCTACCTGTTTAGGTTTTGGAGCTGAGGCTTGCTCCAAACAAAGCAACAGGATCATTCACATACACTTTCTTTTTTTAAAAGATATTATTATTTATTTATTATTGGATAGAGACAGAAATTGGGGGGGAGATAAGAGGGAGAGAGACAGAGACACCTGCAGTCCTGCTTCACCCCTTGTGAAGCTTTCCCTCTGCAGGTGGGGGCTAGCGGCTTGAACCTAGGTCCTTGCATAATATAACGCATGCACTTAACCAGGTGCGCTACCAGTTGGCCCCTCATGTATACTTTCTTATTTAGTCACTTTCCCAGCTTTATAGAGAAGGACGTGGAAGCTCAATGACACTCCCAGTAGTTTTTCTAATACGTAATAACTAGCTGGATCAATTAGGGCAGTGTAAAGCAGGGAGCTTATTTATAATAGCACTTGCTGTCAATTCATGCCTTGAAGCACTGCTCGTCAAACCTGAGTGTTATATGAGTTACCTGGAGATCCTGTTAAAACAGAGATTATGATAAATGCTGCCTGAGGTTCTAAGCAACTTCCAGATAAAACACATACTGCTGGTGATGGACAATACTGCCTTGGAGTGATACTTTTCAATTCTGACTCCATTATCAAAATCACATTTTTTTAAAAAATTACTTTCTTAACCAGAGCACTGCTCAGCTCTGGCTTATGGTGGTGTGGGGGATTGAACCTGGGACTTTGGAGCCTCAGGCATGAGAGTTTCTTTGCATAACCATTATGCTATCTCAAAATAGGTTTGCTTAATTCGTGGGCAGGGGCAGATAGGATAATGGTTATGCAAAATCACATTTTTAACAATTCTTTGGGTTGGTAAACAGCACACCAGGTAGAGTGTGCCTTTTCATGCATAGGGCCCTGGATTTGAACCCTGGTGCCATAGCACCAGAGGAAGCGCCACAGATAGTGGAGCAGTGTTTGATTTCTCTTTATTGCTCAGTCTGCAAGTCAGCCTGGGTAGGCAGTGGAATCACACATGTAAGACCATGGTACTTACTACAAAACTTTTTTTTTTTTTTTTTTTGGTAATTTTCACTGGGGCTTTACCATTTTGGGCCAAATTTCAGATAGTCATAGAACCAATTCCTCTAGTGTAGTGGGGATCAGGCTCAAATCTAGGTCACACACATGACGAAGTAGACACATGACGAAGTAGGCACACTACACAAATGAGGTTATCTTTGGGCCTAAAGGAAACAATTCTTCAGCATAAGGGTTTCCCAACTGAGCTATTTCAACACATACAGGAAACATTTCTTAACAAGTGGACAATTAGGCATTCTTAATAATGACTGTTACACAGGTCTCATCCACTTCAGGACCTGTTTCAGTTGGGGGTGAGTGAGGCCCAGGCATCCGCATTTTATGTTTAAAGTTCCCAAGTGGCTTATGTGTAGTATTTTTGAAATCACTGCTTTAGAGGTGTCCACTTGGAACATGACTGTGGCTCCCCAGGTGGCCCTTCTCCTTGGTGACTATTCCTGATAATTACCTCTGTTCAGTTGGTAGAGATGCCGCAGCAGTAGAGGGAGGGTTTCCTTGACAATGCTGGGATGAGTTGATATAGCTGACAACATCTGCAGACAGCGCATGTGCCGGGAGCATTTGGTGGGCCAGTCTCCCCTAGTCATATCTGACTCCGCTAAAGGCAACCCAGAGGATAAAATATCATGGTGTGATAGCAAGCATGAAGATCTCTAAGCATTCCTGGGAAGGAAAGGTTCATGGATCAGACATACCTACACACAGCTCCTCAGCAAGCTTCGGCACCAAGTGGTTGCTGAAGGCCACAGGGTAGAGAGTGGCCAGGGTTCCTGCTGCTTCCAGTGCTGCTGCCCTGCTGGAGACACAAGACAGATGAGCATTAACTGAGGCTCAACCCACTACTCTCTTGGGCTTAGGAGTTTAGGAGGTGGCTTGCTGTTAGGCAGAGTCAGAAGAGTGGGCTCTTGAAGCTGCCCTGTTAAGAGTACTTGCATGCTAAGTTGGACAGGGTCTCTTAATATCCAGGAAAAGAGTGGTCTGGGAGGTGGCACAGTGATAGGGCTTTGGATTCTCAAGCATGATGTCCCAAGTTCGATCCCCAGCAGCACATGTGCCAGAGTGCTATCTGGTTCTTTCTCTCTCCCTATCTTTCTCATAAATAAATAAAATCTTAAAAAAAAAAAATCCAGGGAACGAGAGAACAGTCCTATATCTTTAATTAGGTACTAGTTAAAGCTAAGCACAGATTCTATTTCCTCTAGGCAGAGCCAAGGATCAGAAGCACAGAGCCCTGGTCCTTGCTGGGCCTATTGCCATTAACACAGAGCAGTGAACAGCTTGCTCATTCTTCATGCTTTAGATTCTCACCAGTTCTGAGAGTCGTCCTCCAGGAAGCTCAGTCTGTATAGTTGACCCACTGCTAGTTCCAAGTCCCCAGAAGACAAGAGACCTGTATTGGGAGGAAATATGAATCTGTCTGAATCTGTCTGTTCCCTGCCCGACCCCCCCCCTCATGAGATTATTTTATATTTATACATTATATTTATACATTATTATTTTATATTTATACATTATTATTTTATATTTATTACATGCAAGAGTATTTTCATATAAGAAATGGAAAGAAAAGCCAGAGTGCCATTCTGGTATATGCATTGCCAGGCACTGAACCTGACAAACCTTAAGTACTACCAAACCTGATGTTCTACTAGTTCAGGCATTCCCCTAGCTGGCTTCTTTCTTAAACCAAAGCATTGCTCAGCTCTGGTTTATTGTGGTATCGAACCTGAGACCTCTGTGCCTCAGGGATGAAATTCTATTGTGCTACCAATGGCACCTCTCTTTTCTTTCATCCTTCCTCTTTCTCTTTTTTTGCCCCCAGGGTTATTGCTTGGGTTCAGTGCTGGCACTATGAATCTGTTGCTTCTGGCAGCCATTTTGTCCTTTTTTTTTCCCTTCTAATTTTTATTAGAAAAGACAAAGAAATTAAGAGAGGACAGGGAGATAGAGAAAGATCTGAGGGCCGGGTGGTGGTGCACCTGATTGAGTGCACATGCTACAATGTACAATGTACAATGTGTACAATGCACAAGGACCTGGGTTTGAGCCCCTGGTCCCCACTAGCAGGGGGTCGCTTCACAAGTGGTAAAGCAGGGATGCTGGTGTCTCTATCTCCCCCTTCCCTCTCAATTTCTGGCAGTCTCTATCCAATAAACAAAGTTAATTTTAAAAATGCTATTAAAGAGAGAAAGACCTGCAGACGTGTTTCATGGCTTATGAAGTGGACCCCCTGCAGGTGGGGAGCAGTGGCTCAAACCCTGGTTCTTGCACTCAGTAATATGAACACTTAACAGGGTGTGCCACTGCCCAGCCCCATCCTTGTCTATTAAAAATTAAAAAAAAATTATTTATGAGAATAGAACATCACTTTGGCATATATGGTGCAGGGGGTCAAACTCAGGACCTTATGCATCTAAGTCTATTTTTCCCCCCTTCTTTCTAGAGAGAGAGAGAGAGAGATAGAGAGAGAGACAGGGAGAGGGAGAGGGACAGGGAGAGGGAGAGGGAGAGGGAAAGAATAGCATTAAAATTTCCTCAATGTGGTGTGGTTCAAACCTGGGTCACACACACAGCAGTCTTGTAAGTCTTGTGCTCAACTACTGAGCTGCTGAATCTTATCTTTCTTCTCCCACAGCCATCACAGTCCTTTTAAAAGTTTAATTAGAGGGGTGGGGAGATAGTATAATGGTAATGCAAAAAGACTTCACCGGTTTCGAGCGGAAACCAGATCTTTCCCTTGGTATTTCTCTCACTAAAAAAAGTTTAATTAGAAATTCCAGGAGGATCCAGGAGGTGGCACACCTGGTTAAGCATATACACTACAGTGTGCCAGGTACCAGGTTCAAGCCCCTGGTCCCCACCTGCAGAGGGAGAACTTTAGTGAGTGGTGAAGCAGGACTGCAGGTGTCTGTCTCTTTCCCTCTCTATCTCCTCCTCCACTCTCAGTTTCTATCCAGTAATAGATAAAAGAAATTCCAGGGACCAGGGGTCGGATGGGGGCACAATTGGTTGAGTGCAGGTTACAATGTGTGAGGACCTGGGTTTGAGCCCCCAATCCTTATCTATAGGGGGAAAGCTTCACAAGCAGGTGTATATCTCTCCCTTCTCAATTTCTGGCTGTCTCTATCCAATAAATAAATAAATAAAAATAATTAAAAAATTTAAAATAGGATCAGGAGGTGATTTACTAGACTTGGCTATTTGTGATGCCCTGGCACCACATAAAGACTTTTTTTTTAGGGAGTCGGGCGGTAGCGCAGTGGGTTAAGTGCACGTGGCGCAAAGCACCAAGACCAGCACAAGGATACCAGTTCGAGCCCCTGGTTCTCCACCTGCAGGGGAGTCGCTTCACAGGTGGTGAAGCAGGTCTGTAGGTGTCTATCTTTCTCTCCCCCCCCTGTCTTCCCCTCCTCTCTCCATTTCTCTCTGTCCTATCCAACAACGACGACATCAATAACAACAATAACTACAACAATGAAAAACAACAAGGGCAACAAAAGAGAAAATAAATAAATAAATATATAAAAAAGCCTTTAAAAACCAGGGATTTAAGGCAGTTAATTAAGATAGAAAAGCAAAAGGAAAGAACCATATCTTTTCCTCTTTCACTGAAGAAGTACCTGGTTGGGCACCCAAGACTGTGAGTGTACGGATGCCAACAAGCTGAAGCTGAGTGCTGGGGTCTGTCAGGACCATGGATACCAGTGAGCACAGCTGATCCTTGAAGCCACATAGAGGCCTTTCATCTTGGGAGAGAGAGAATGCAGGTTAGAGGGAGGCCCTTCTGTACACAGTCCTTATTCAGCAGGATGTGTAGGCAACCGGGGACAGACTTAAAGAGCTTGATCCAGGAGTTGGGCGGTAGCACAGTGGGTTAAGTGAAGGTGGCGCAAAGCGCAAGGACCAGCATTAGGATTCCGGTCGACCCCCGGCTCCCCACCTACAGGGTAGTCACTTCACAAGTGGTGAAGCAGGTCTGCAGGTGTCTATCTTTCTCTCCCCCTCTCTGTCTTCCCCTCCTCTCCATTTCTCTGTGTCCTATCCAACAACGACAACAACAATAATAAAAAAAAAAAAAAAACAAGGGCAACAAAAGGGAATAAATAAATATTTAAAAAAAAAACTTGATCCATTGAGTGTCCAGAAAGAAGCCTGGGAAAAAAGTAAACCATCACATCCAGTACGAGTGCTCTTATGCAATAATCTCTAAACACCAGGATCACTATTCTGAGCTACTTGTCCAAAACACTCTGCTTACATCCTATATCTGGAAAGCGATCTTACCTTTATCTTCAGAGCTCCACTTCTGCTGCAGCTTTAAGAAACCCAGGATCATTTCAAGGATTGTCCGACGCTGGTTGCTCTGTAATGTTTTATTGGGTAGTGAAGACAAAGAATATTTTAAAAGATTCCAGTATTGCCTATCTATAAGTAGGGTGAACTTTTAGGTAAGTGTGTCAGGAAGAGTGAACAAGGGAATCGGCCAATAGTTAATGGGAATAAACCCCAAGACCTAGTACTGGCTCAGGCTCTCTCTCAGAAAAGGAGCCAAGTACACTGGTCCCATCATTTCTGCAACTTTCTTCTCTCTTACCTGATTGTGGTTGTGGAATTGTTCCAGCAGTAAAGGCAGTACGTTGCCGGTGATTTGGTCACAGGCCCGGGCAGATGCACCTGCAGCTGCCTGCAACAGTTTGGCACTAGGCCACACCAGCTTCATGTCTGGTTCACATAGGTGGTGTCTGCAGTCTAGAGAGACAGCACATCACAGACCTGCGGAGTGGGCTGAATTTTGTCCCATTTCTATAGATCCCATAAAAGTTGGATAGTGAGAACTGGGAAAATTTGCTAGCAGTTACCATTCAACTTGTTTTCAATTCAGAGTAGGGTTCTAGTTCCCAAGTCACTCATTGTGTGGGCACTATGCATAAAAAACTACTGGGTCCTTAATGAAATTATGTTCATTGTGCTTATTCCCCTTCTGGCTGCCAGGGGCCCCGTTACCCTGTAGAATGTTGCTAAGGAAGGAGTCAAGGAGGTCCTCAGCATCAGCCCTCAGCACAGAGTGAGACAAACACGCAGTCAGGGAGTGGAGGGCCGCCAAGCCCTCTGTCTCCACCCGCTCACTTGCCGTCTGGAACACCTGTCAGGGAGGATCCCATGGCTCCTGAGGTGAGCCTGAACCAGGTGAGAGCTCACCCACCTGCTGCTACCTTTTCCTTGGTTGTGTATACGTGTGTGTGTAATTTTAAGCATAATAACAGAAATAGACTCTTCAACTGGTATAGTCTAATCAGCTAGTCTATTCTCACCAAGTCCTTAGCCCACAAAGATTAGACATACACATTTTTTGAGAAAAAGAATGCCAACTTTGAAAGAGTGGCTGTTGGGATACACTATCCTAAGTCTCTTCCTCTACTCCCTTACTCAGCATGGTGCCCCAAACACCATGAGCTATGCTCCTCACCATATGCAAAGGTAATCAATTGCCATTGGCAAGGAGCTGACCCCCACATAGAAGTGAATGTCGTTCCCTGCCACCCACTGAAAGTATGCCCCTTCACATGCTTACTGCTGAATAAACAGGCTTAGATACAGCAGGCAAAGAGCCAAGAGTATTATTTCTCTTTAGGTCTGACAACTGGGAGTTAACAGTAGTGAGTTTATTTAAGTAATACTCACTTCTCTGCGGATCGATGTCCACAGGCCAGGAAGGAAGTCCTTCAGCTCCTTCTGTCCATACACTGTGCAGCAAGCATTCTGCCAAGGAAAGTAAAGGTATCAGTTATCTGTGCACTCGACTTCCTCGAATATGCAGGCATCTTAGCATAATGACAAATGAAGGAGCACAGCTCTGCAGAAAAACATCAGCCCTACCCAGGGCACAGAAACATAGTAACTCATTCTAACTGATGAAAAATAAGCATGAAGAAGGCGCTGTGGCCAGCCTTTTTTCAGCTGTCACACAAGTAATACAAGATAAGACAATGTGCAGCGAGGGGCTTTACAGTCAGCATATAGCCTCAGAGCCCCAGTATCCTTTTTTTGAGGTCCACTGAAGTGTTCCTTTGTTCAAGAATCTGTAATCATTTAGCATCCTTAACTATCTATAGGCACATGTTTCTTGGACACTCACCAGAGTCTGCAGGGAGTCCAGCTTGGCGCTCAAAATTTCAGAATCCACTTTCTCAATCAACAGAGGCAGCAGGAACTATGGGAGAAAAGGACCAAAGTCTGAGATGAGTAGTGCTGTAACCACACTAAGGCCAACCACACCCTTCCTGCCACAAGTCTCTAGGAGCAGGTACTAGATACTACATTAGGGAGCACCACTTGAATCAGAAACTGTGACAATAAATCAATCTTACTGCCAAGTATATGGTCAGACCTCCAGCTACCTAAAATAGACTAGTTGGGAAAGCTAAAAGAATTTCAAAAAAAAGTTATCAAGTACAGATTATTTTAAAGGGAGAGATGATAAAGTGTTCTATGTTGAAAGTCTGCAGATACTAACCACACAAGCTTGAAGACCCTTGCAGCATGTCATAGCTTAAAATATATAATGGGTCTTTCTTTTCTTTCATGCTTTCATTGTTCTATCACAAGAACCTTTGTTGGGCTGAGGCTAACCAGCCAAACCTTAATAAGACCTACCTCAGCAAATCGTGCTGTAGAGGCCAGTACAGTTCGAAGACTCAAGATGAGATCTTCTCTCTGGATTCCATGGGGATCATTAGGTGGCTGGGATAGAGAGAAAGGTCTTTAGTTTGTCAAACTATTTGAGCTACATTGGACAGTTCTGAATCTGGCAACACTACAGAAGAGGGTGATACTTACATTCAATCTAGCAGAACAATATGATTTGAGGCATGAAGACATACTTGTTCTTTCTTATGTTTCCTGGAAATATCTGTGTTTGGGGCATTTATATTTTCTATGATCACACAGTTTCTTTCTGATCTATCCTATCATTACTCAGAGATAAGCACTCTTAGCTCTTCCTTCTTGATAGATATACTGTGTTAGCAAAGAGTTTCTTTTAAGACACACACTTTAGAAAATGTGATCATGGAGCTCTGGTGGTGCGATTGGTCAGAGTGCAGTACTTAATATAGAAAATGTGATCATATTGTGTCTATGGTTTGCATTTTTCTCTCCACTAATACATTAGGGACATTTTTTCCTACTCTCATAATTCTAATTTTAGTGGCTATTATTTCATTGTGCGGTTGACACATTTATTTAAATCTCCCCTTCACAGACATTCTACTTTTTTTAAAAAAATTTTTTATGTTTATTTATTTTCCCTTTTGTTGACCTTGTTTTTTATTGTTGTCGTAGTTATTGTTGTTGTTATTGATGTTGCCACTACTGGATAGGACAGAGAGAAATGGAGAGAGGAGGTGAAGACAGAGAAGGGGAGAGAAAGATAGACACCTGCAGACCTGCTTCACCGTTTGTGAAGCAACTGTCCTGCAGGTGGGGAGCCAGGGGCTTGAACTGGGATCCTGCTACCAGTCTGTGCGCTTTCTGCCATATGCACTTAAGCCGCTGTGCCACTGCCTGGCTCCCATGATATAATTTCTTTTCATTTCTTGCAAGTCACTATTTTATAGTACACATACCCTTGCAAATCCACACAGTGATAAGACCTTGACTATTTAGAAACAGAAGGGAAATCTAAAGAGCAATCTATAACTTCAATGCAGTCCTTATTAAAATTGCAATGATGTATTTCAAGGAAACTGAACAACTTTATCCAAAAATTTCTATGGAATTATATAAAACCATGAATAGCAAAAGCTCTTCTGAGGAAAAAGAAAATGGAGGTATCACAATTTCTGATTTCAGTTTATACTATAAAACAATAGTAGTTAAAACAGTGTGATACTGGAACAAAAATGGGCATTAGGGCCAGTGGAACAGGATAAAGAGCCCAGAGCTAACCCCAAATATATAGGCACATCATATATTATAAAAGGGCCAAAACTGAGGAAAAGAAAGTGTTTTTAACAAATGGTGGTGGGTGAATTGGACAGCCACATGCAGAAAAATGAAACTAGACCATGACCTAACATGATACACTAAAATTAACTCAAAATGGACCAAAGATCTGGTTATTAGAACTGAAACTATAAAATATGTAAAAGAATATATCGGTGAAGCATTCCAGTACCTTAATATTAAACATTAATTTGGAAACTCCACCCCATGGGCAAGGGAAACAAACCAAAAATAAATGGGACTATATCAAATTGAAAAGCTTCTACACATCAAAAGAAGGAGGGTCCAAGGGCATTGGAGCAAATACCATGCTCAGTTGTGCTTTCTTTCGTCAATTTATTTCTATTCCTTGAGATAGCTTCTGGGACTATAGAATCACGTCCTATGCATCTCTCAAAAAATCCCATTTTGGGGCCAGGTAGTGGTGTACCTGGTTGAGCACATGTTACAGTGCGGGATAAGGACCCAGGATTAAGTCCCTGGGTCCCCACCTGCAGGGGAAAATCTTTGCGAGAGGTGAAGCAGTGCTGCAGGTGTCTCTTTGTCTCTCTCCCTCTCAATTTTTGGCTGTCTCTATCCAATAAATAAAGATAATGATTAAAAAAAAAAGAAGAAAATTCCATTTTGTAGCCCAGGAGGTGGTGCAGTGGATAAAGCATTGGACTCTCAACCATGAGGTCCTGAGTTCAATCCCCAGCAGCACATGTACCAGAGTGAGGTATGGTTCTTTCTCTCCTTTCTGATTAATACATAAAGATAAAAATAAAGAAAATCCTGTCTGACTCTGGTAGTGGGAATTGTACCTCTCTTGTTCTATGGACTTGTCAAACATAATTAAATCAATAAAAAAAAAAAAAAAAAAAAAATCCCATCTTACTGGTGAATTCAATTCCTGCTTACTCTAGTTAACAGTGAACTTTATCTTCTCTGAATAGCTAAAACACTACTCCTTTTGGTTAGCAACCTATTATTACATGTTTTTATGTATTAGGAACATTGTTACCATATTTTGTATTACATAATACAATATTACATATTAGGAACCATGTTTTATAATTCCCCAGCCCTCAGTACTAAGTATAGTTCTGAGGAGATTAAAGAATACCTGCCCTCCCCCAAACACCTATGGAATTGAATTCTTCCTATGAGAGTAACTGCTTTTCTACTCTCCAGTTTATGAGGGCAGGGACTGTCTCCTTTGTTTACTATTGTATCTTCAGCACCCAGAACTGGGGGGTATGGCACATAGTAGGTGCTCAGTGAAAATAAGAATGAATGGTTATTACTTACAGGGGTAAAATCAATAGGGAAGTAACAGGATGTCACTTCAAACAACTCTTCCACAAAGGGTCCTAAAACAGCAGAGAAAAAATGAGTTCGACTTATAAACTTTAATCATCTGAGAAACCCCAACCCGTTAACTGATGGCAATGCGGGCATACCCAGGCTATAATCCCTGGAGATGAGGTCATGAACGATGCGAAAGGCCACAAGAAGATTGCGGGGATCCTTTTCTCCATCCATCACCTGGATGAAGCCAAAGGTGAAGTCAGCTCCTAGACCCTTCAGCTCTGGGGAGGAAAGAAGGTGGTCACTACTTCTTGGGCTGTCTTGAAACTGGCCTGTGTTCCCTGTATTACTATTATGCACTGCTTCTCCTTTCCAGACTCTCAAAGCAGGCCCTTCTTGTTTCCTCAATCCTAAGGTAATATTCAGTGAAGAAGAGATATGCATTACACTTGACATATAGAGGTAAGAATTAAAAACATTGAGAGTAGGGCGGTAGCGCAGCGGGTTAAGTGCATGTGGCGCAAAGCGCAAGGACCAGCATTAGGATCCCAGTTCAAGCCCCCGGCTCCTCACCTGCAGGAGAGTTGCTTCACAGGCAGTGAAGCAGGTCTGCAGGTGTCTATCTTTCTCTCCCCCTCTCTCTCCATTTCTCTCTGTCCTATCCAACAACGATGACATCAATAACTATAACAACAATAAGAAACAAGGGCAACAAAAGGGAATAAATAAATAAATATAAAAAAAGTTAAAAACATCAGTTCAATTCTACCTTTACTTCTCTGAGGAGTGGATCCCAGTTTCTCTCTCTCTCTCTCTCTCTCTCTCTCTCTCTCTCTCTCGATTCCTACATGTAACTCCCAGGCGAAAACTCATTCTAGAAACAAACAAACAAAAAAAAACCAATGTGCTTGCTTTTCTAATTTCCACGAGAACCCTGCCTTGTACCTTCTTCCCGACTTTGCATGAAGTTGGTGATGATAATGTAGACTGTATGTCGGTCCACCTGTGGCAGGGACTGGGTGGGAGACAAAGGTTAAGTAAAGTAAGTGCTCAAACACTACTTCAGCTGACACAACTACTTCCTGCTTCACAATCCCTAACTGGACAATGTTCTTTATTCCAATGTAAAATCAAGCTAAGAGGAAATGCAGAGAAAGGATATGGCCATTGGTCTAGTAGTACCACAGCTGGGGCCAAATAACCAAAACCTGTTTGCAGTAATGCCTGCCTTCCTTTCTTGCCCTGGGGTTTAATGCCTAAACAATGAACCTGCCACTCCTGGTGGCCTGCCTGCCTGTCTTTCTTTCCTTCCTTCCTTCTTTCTTTCTTTGTTTCTTTTGATAGGATACAGAAATTGAGAAAGGAGAGGAAGACAAAGAAACATTTGTAGCCCTTATTTCAAGTGAAGCTTCCCCCTTACAGGAAGGAGGCCCGTGGTTTGAACTTGGGTCCTTGTGCACTGTAATGTATGTGCTCAACCAGGTATGCCACAGCTTCCCCACCCCCATCGCTTCTTCAATAGGACAGAAAGAAATTATTTCCAGACATAAATCAAGACAGGCAGAGAGAGAGGGACAGAAATCATAGCACTTAACCTTCTTTTAATAAAAAGGGGGCTGATCTCAAACCTGGGTCATGCATATGGCAAAGCAGTACATTTTCTGAAGGCATGATTTTGCCAGCCCATGCCCCATGCCTTAATTTCTTTAGGTGTAAGTGGACACTTAAAAATGCATGCCCTGTTTTTGGCAGCAAGGACTAGAATATAAACATGCTCAAAAACTTGAAAGAATTCAGAATTTAGTTTTGTTTTTTCTTTCTCTTTCAATCTAACACTAGCTAGACAAGGAGTGAGGCAGCAGTAGAGGAGAATGCCACAGGCACTGTTATCACTCTCACCTGCACATGAACCTCCTGGAAGATGGCTTTAAGCACAGACACAGCCAGCCCTTGAGGCAGGTTCACACACAGGCTCTGAGGGAGAAAAGAAAGTTGTGTGAGCACCAAGGGAATTCTACCACAGCCTCACACAATTACCCTAAAATAGGCCTAATTAGCTATAGTGGGAATCATGACATCCTGGTTCAGGAAGAAGTGCTAACAGTAAGAAATGTAGTTTTGGGGACAGGCAGTGGTGTACACACTAGTGCCCAAGGATCTGGGCTCAAGATCCTAGTCCCCAGCGGCAGGACTCTCTCCCTGTATCTATCCCCCCCCCCCCATTTGTCATTATCCAATAATAAAGAGAAACTTAAAAAAAAAAAAAAAGGAAAGGAAGGAGAAATGTGGTCTCTTTCCTCATGCTGATTAGTTCTCTGCAGCTCCTTCCAGTTTGGCTCTGAATTCTAGTCCCTCAAAGGGTATTATTATTCTCTAGAGTAAAGATAGAAGCTGAGGTGGCTGGTACTAGTTTAGTTGACTACACTCAGCACTTGAATTCTCATCCACAAAGGACAAGGAGTGAATTCACTAGATAAGGGCTCTCACAAATACAGTACATAATGAGAAAAGGATAAAAAAAAAAGTGTGTGTGTGTATGTGTGCGTGCGCGCACACAGGGGTACTCACAAGTGCCTTTAAACCTTGCAAGACAGATGGAATCACAAGATGATGGTCCTTCAGGCGGTTCTCATAGAAGAGGATCAGGTGTACCACTGCACAAACCAGAAATTCAGCCATTAGTTTACACAGTTTATACAAGCTGGAGGAAGGTGCATCAATATTGTTCCTTCCCAGAAGTTTGTACGAGCTGCTCCTGTTTGGACTTCACTATAAATTTTCTTTTACCCAGACAGGTTGCATGCATTCCCATCTGAGGGTGCCTTGACTTGGTGCCAGAAAAATAGGTGAACATCTAGTATTATTCATTTTCACAAAGGTTCACAGTCAAGTCAAGTCTCATCCCAAAAGTGCTTTCTGTGGTATGAGGCTGGTAATCCTCCCTTCCTTCCTTCCTTCCTTCCTTCCTTCCTTCCTTCCTTCCTTCCTTCCTCTTTCTTTTGAAATCTTTATTTATTTTAGAGACAGAGAAAATTGAGAGGGGTGGGGAGATTAAGGAGGGATAGAGACAGACACCTATAGCATTGTTTCACTACTTGTGAAGCCTGTCCCCTGCAGGTGGGGATTGGGGGCTTGAACCTTGGTCCTTGGGCACTGTAATGTGTGCACTCAATCAAGTGTGTCACCACTTGGCCCCATAAGTTTTTTCTTAAGTGGCTCATCAGTACATATTTTATGCTTGAAGGATATAGTCACTGTCACAACTACTCAACACTGTCCAATAGATAAATAGGTAAATAAACAGTTCAGGGGGGCCAGGTGGTGGTGCACCTGATTAAGCAACCGAAGTACTAAGTTCAAGGACCCACACAAGGATCCGGATTTAAGTCCCAGTTCCCAACCTGTAGGGAGAGGGCTGCTTTATAAGCAGTGAAGCAGGTCTACAGTTGTCTATCTTTCTCTCTATCTTCCCCTCTCCTCTCAATTCCTCTCTGTCATTTAAAAAAAAAAAAAAAAGCCAGGATCAGTGTATTCATAGTGCCAGCACAGAGCCCCAGCAATAAGCCAATAATCCTGGAGGAAAACAAACAAACAAAAAACAGCCCAGGAGGTGATGCAGTGGATAAAGCCTTGGACTCTCAAGTATAAAGTTCTGAGTTCAATCCAAGGCATCACATGCCAGAATGATGCTCTGGTTCTTTCTCTTTCACAAACAGACAAACCTTTTAAAAATAGGTAGTGTAAGCTTGGGAGTTGGGTGGTAGCACAGCAGCTTAAGTGCAGGTGGCACAAAGCGCAAGGACCGGTGTAAGGATCCTGGTTTGAGCCCCTGGCTCTCCACCTGCAGGGGAGTCACTTCACAAGCGGTGAAGCAGGTCTGCAGGTGTCTATCTTTCTCTCCCCCTGTCTTCCTCATCTCTTTCCATTTCTCTCCATCCTATCCAACAGTGATGACATCAATAACAACAATAATAACTACAACAATAAAATAAGGGCAACAAAAGGGAATAAATAAATATTTTTTAAAAAAGTGTCAGCTCAATTGAACAGTGCTGCTTTGCCATGTATATGACCCAGATTTGAGTCCAGCCACCATCATGTTTAAAGAAGCTTTAGTGTTATGGCCTCTTTAACTCTTTCATCTTTTTGCTTAGCTCTATAGAAAAAAAGTAAATAAAAAAGAAAGGAAGAAAGGGGGCTGGGTGGTAGTGCACTTGGTTGAGTACATGTGTTACCATGCACAAGGACATAGGTTCGATCCCTGGTCCCCACCTGCAGAGGAAAAGCTTTGCGAGTGGTAAAGTAGTGTTGCAGGTGTCTCTCACTCTTTCTATCATCCCCTTCCCTCTCAATTTCTGGCTGTCTCTGTACAATAATAAATAAAAATACATTAAAAAAAAAAAAAAGAAAGAAAAAAGAAAAAGAGTAAATAAATGGGCATGGTCATTTTAGTAGAACTAAAAAAAAAATCATAAAGTAGTTTGCCTAACCCTGCTATTGTAGATGACAAAACTCATTTCATCTTCAGAACAGCATTGTATTTCACTACTTTTTCTCTCTATGAAGCATTTTCTTTGTCCATTTTACAGAGTAAAGATATACTAGAAAAAAATTGTTTAAAGCTATGGTCAGAAGGCTAGGGAGACAGATAATGGTTATGCAAATAATTTTCATGCCTGAGCACCCAGATTCAGTCCCCAGCACCACCAAAAGCCAGAGCTGAGCAGTTGCTCTGGTAAAATGAACAAACAAAAAAACTATTAATAAAAATAAATAAAATGCATCTATTTCTCAGTTGTGCTTGTATCTTCTAAAGACACTATAAGTAAAGCTATAGTCAGTCACAGAATATAAGCTTCACCTTTATAAGGCTGGCAATCAATCTCCAACAAACCCCTCCCACCCCCACCCCCCAAAAAAAAGATGGTCTAAGACTATATTTGAAACCAAGCATCCTGTGTAGATTAGTAGCTCACAAATACTTTGTGCCCTTGTCTCCTTCCTCCCTGTAAAATTGGCTTGCCTAGACAAGGAAGACTTAAGACTCAACAATTCAAGAAGTGATCCTACTAGTGATGCCAGTACCTTCCTTTTCCAGGAGAAAGGAGTGACACTGGAGGAGCACCTGTGACAAAAGCTGAATTCCTCGTGCCCGAGTTTGAGGTTCTGGATTCTCTAGAGATGACCTGGAGGGAAAGGAGAGATTTTTTTTTTTTTCCCCTCCAGGGTTATTGCTTGGGCTCAGTGCCTGCACTATGAATCCACTGCTCCTGGAGGCCATTTCCCCCCATTTTGTTGCCCTTGTTGTCATTATTTTTGCCACTGTTGTTGTTGTTGGATAGGACAGAGAGAAATCGAGAGAGGAGGGGAGACAGAGAGGAAGAGAAAGACAGACACCTGCAGACCTGCTTGACCGCTTGTGAAGCGACCTCTCTGCAAATGCAGAGGCAGGGACTCGAACTGGGATCCCTATGCTAGTCCTTGTGCTTCACACCATGGGCGTTTAAGCCGATGTGCCACCGCCCAACCCCCAGGAGAAATCTTAATATTCCTTAGTTCAAATTTTGAAAGAATCAAAACATTCCAGGAAGGTATTCCGAGGATTACAGGTATCAGCAAGACCAGAGCCTATAGAGCTGATCTGCAGAGTGATCTGACATCTTTAGAGGCACATATAACATGAGAGCCAACACAAGCATCCATCTCTAGGCACCAAGCTGGGAACTGTGATTATTCTTTCTTTCCAGAGGTATGGTAGTGACAACTCCTCTGAAACATGGTTTAGCAGCTACCCATATCAACCAAGATATGACTGGCAGTTGTTGCTTCTACTAAAATAGTAGGAGTATAAAGATATTAGCACTAAATAATAATGCTGAGAGCAGTCACTATGTTCTTGAGTAATTTTTTTTTAAATATATATAACTGAGAGGTTACGAATTAAGATGGTCAAAGCAAGTTGAAACCAAAGATTTCTGAAGGAGAGTTGGCTGGGATATTTGTGTGCAATCTCAAGGATAATGTAATAGCATAAAGAAAGGGCTTTAAAAAAAAAAAAAGCTTCATTTATTTACTAATGAAAGAGTTGAGGGGAAAAAGAAGAGAGCAAGCAAGCTGGAGAACCAGAGCATCACTCTGACATATGGTATTATTAATCACACACTAAAGAGAGAGAGAGAATTCTAGAACAGAGGCTCTTACCCAAGGGCTTCCACCACTTGTAACACTGTATAGTTTCCAAATCTCACATCTAGAGAAAACAAAAGAAACATGAAAATAAACTAAACAAAAAACACCCAACTTGCATCCCAGGGTACAACTGTTCTAATTACCCATGTTTCCTCTCTATGTTGGAGCTTATACCATAGAGCCCGTTATCACTGCCAAAAATCCCTCCTACCATAGATAGGGGTGGGGAGATTTACAAGTTGTGAAGCAGGGCTGCAGGTGTTCCTCTCGCTCTCTCCATCTCTATTTCCCCTTCCCTCTCAATTTCTATCTCTATTCAAAAAGGAAAGTAAATAAATATCAAAAAGATAAATTATGAACCTCCACATATATGAACAAACAAACTCAAAGATACATCAAAGCATAAGGAAAAAACCCTGTTAAGAGTAAAAAGGAGAAATTACATTGACATAAATTTAACAAAAAACATTAAAATCTAAAAGGTGAAAAATTTATTTTATTAAATATTTAATTTATTTATTAATGAAAAAGATAGGAGAAAGAACCAGACATCACTTTGGTAAATGTGCTGCCAGGGACTGAACTTGGGACCTCCTGCTTGAGATTCCAATGCTTTATGTACTTACTGTGCCATCTCCCAGAGCTCTAAAAGGTAAAAAATTTAAAGTTCCAGTGAGGATAATAAAAAGTGGAGCAAACAGAAAGGCACGTTACATTCTTCAAAGTCTCAAGATGACAATTCTCCCAAATTAGTAACTTTGAGGTATCTGAATAGTGGCTGGGGCAGATGCAGTGCAATATAGCACAGGACTTGCAAGTTTAAGGTCCTAAGTTCAGTGCCTCACACTGCATATCTGCATATGCCAGAGTGAATCATATGAACCTCATTAGTGAGTCTCTCTCTCTCATTAATGTGTGTGTGTATATATGGATATGTGTTTCCTTCCTTCCTTCTTTTTTTTATAGTGGTGAGAGACAGGGAGAAATAGCAAGGGAGAAAGGGGCAGAGATAACAGAGGCACCTGCACTGCCTGCAGCACTGTTCCACTACAAGCTTCCCTACAGCAGGTAGGAAATAGGCTCACACCTGGGTCCTCTTACAAGGTAACACATCTGCTCTACTGGGTGAGCCTCCATCCTATTTAAAAGTCAGACCCCTTGGGGGTTGAGCACATATATTACCAAGCCCAGGGAAACAGGTTTAACCACACCTCCAACATGGGGTGGGGGGAGCTTCAGCTAAGCAGATCAGCAGGTGTCTCTCCCTTTCTCCTCTCAATTTCTCTCTGCCCTATTTAATTAAAGACGGGGAAAAATGGCTGTCCGGAGTGGTGGAATCCAAGTGTCAGCAGCACCAAGCCCCAGCAATAATTCTGGTGGTAAAAAAAACTCAAGATACCTCTATAAAAACACCAATAAGGGGGAGTTGGGCGGTCGGTAGTGCAACGGGTTAAGTGCACATGGCGCAAAGCGCAAGGACCGGTGTAAGGATCCCGGTTCGAGCCCCCCCCCCCCGTTCCTCACCTGCAGGGGAGTCGCTTCACAAGTGGTGAAGCAGATCTGCAGGTGTCTATCTTTCTCTCCCCGTCTTCCCATCCTCTCTTCAATTCTCTCTGTCCTATCCAACAAAGACGACAACAGTAATAACTACAACAATAAAACAAAGGCAACAAAAGAAAATAAATAAATATTAAAAAAAATTAAAAAACCCCAATAAAATGGGAAGGGACGACTAAATATGCTTAAAGCTAATGTGTCAAAAATATACAATTTGGTAAAGTCTGAAAAAGAGTAATGAGGGAGGGAGGAAAGGTCAAATTTCTAGATAGGAAATACTCTGTGTTGGATGAAAGGAGAGAAGGCTAGAAAATGCTATGATTAAAATAGTGCGTCTGTTTATATTTTAGCAATTCTATTATAAAAGTAAAAAACAAAAACACATGTAGTATGAGTTCATTCCCAAAGGAATAAATAGTACAGTCATGTATAAGATAACAACGTTGCAGTCATCAATAGATCACATGCAAAATGACCATTTGCCATTTCTTATTTTTTTAAAGATTTATTTATTATCTATTGTTAACAGGGAGAGAGGAGTGTGGAACTGGGAACAAGAGCATCATTTTGTCATATCTGATGCTGGGGACCTCTTATATTTAAGAGACCAGTGCTTTATCCAACCTCTGGGGTTGTTCATGAATTATTTGTTCAAATTTAGTATAACTGTAATTTCACAAGTCCATTCTCTGCGAGAGAAAAAAATTATATGGGCTGAGGAAATAGCTTAACCATTCTGCCAGGCATTAATTTGTATGCCGAAGGCCCCAGAGGTCCTAGGTTCAATCTCTGGCACCACCTTAAGCCAGAGCCAAGCAGTGCTCTAACCCTCCTTCTCTAGCCCTTCATTCTCTCTTTTGTAATAGATAAATAAGTAAATATATATATAATAAAAAATAATATAAATAAATAAATACATATATATGTAGTGCTAATATATAGCTTTGTCTTCATTATTTATTTACTGGATAGAGACAGTGAGAAATCAAGAGAGAAGGGGATGACAGAGAGGAAGAGAAGAGAGACACTTGCAGCTCTGCTTCACCACTTGTGAAGCTTTCACACTTCAGGTGGGGGCTGGGGACTTGAACCCAAGACCTTCAGCACTGTAACAAGTGCACTTAGTCACCTCTAGTCCCTGTAGCTTTGCCTTTAGCCTTACTGTTTCTTAACAAAATATTGTTTTGCAGAGTTGTGTTAGGATCAATCCTCCTCTTTTTTTTTTTTGCCTCCATGTATTATCACTGGGGCTCTGGTGCCTGCACCATGAATCCAGTACTCCTGGAGGCCATTTTTGTTTCCCTTGTTGTTATTAATGTTATTGCTGTAGGATATGACACAGAGAAATTGAGAGAGGAGGGGAAGACAGAGAGGAGAGAAAGACACCTGCAGACCTGCTTCACCGCTTGTGAAGCAACCCCTTTGCAGGTGGGGAGCCGGGGGGCTCTACCAGGATCCTTGCGTGGGTCCTTGTGCTTTGTGCCATGTGCGCTTAACCCGCTGTGCCACCACCTGCCCCCCTCAACTCTTCTTTCTCACTCCAATGAAGATGTAGTATACTGTAAGAATTTTTTTAAAAATATTTATTTATTCCCTATTGTTGCCCTTATTTTATTGTTGTAGCTACTGATGTCATTGTTGTTAGATAGGACAGAGAGAAATGGAGAGAGGAAGGGAAGACGGAGAGGGGGAGAGAAAGATAAGACACCTGCAGACCTGCTTCACCGCTTGTGAAGCGACTCCCTTGCAGGTGGGGAGTCGGGGCTCAAACTGGGATCATTGCGCTGCTCCCTGCACTTTGAGCCGTGTGCGCTTAACCCGCTGCGCTACCGCCCGACTCCCCTTACTGTGATTCTTATACTTAACTACTGTACCCGTCTGTCAATCTATCTCAAATTCCAACAACTTATCTACTATGCCACCTCCCATATCACAAAATATCCCCACATTTCCATTTCCCCGAAGTCTGTGGCCTCAGAGCAACAGCTGTGAGCTGAGCTGTGCAGAGGCTTACCCTGGAACTAGAGTAAAAAGTCCAATTTGACTGAGAAACGAGTTCTCTAGTCAGGATTCACAGCTCGTGACTGGCACCAACTTAGACCTCACGCACTCTTAGACCTACTTGTGCCAGGACGTGGAAGCTCCAGCTGCTGCCCCTTCTTACAGAGAATGAGCAGTGGGGGCGGGGGGGGGGGGTAGGAGGGTGTTTGCTGGCTGAAGGGTGGGGGCTGGGCAGCAAGCAGACTAACAAGACAAACCACCAGCTCCTTAATGTAGCACTGAAATGAATAGCTGCGAGCCTGGTTGCAGGGCAGCAAGTTAAGCGCACTTGGGGTGAAGCACAAGAACTGGCTTAAGGATTCCAGTTCGAGACACCGGCTCCCCACCTGCAGGGCGGGGTCGCATCACAGGCAGTGAAGCAGGTCTGTAGGTGTCTATCTTTCTCTCTCCCACTCTCTGCCTTCCCCTCCTCTCTCCATTTCTCTCTGTCCTACCCAACAACGATGACACCAATAACAACAATAATAACTACAACAATAAAAAAACAACGGCAACAAAAAGGAAAATAAATTAAAAAAAAAAAACAGCAGTGAAATGCATACCCATCAAGACATACTTATTTCTGGGTTACAAAGTAGGAGAACAGTACTAGGAGGATAGGAAAGGTCATACTCTGGGAGGACCCTACTGGCCAGAGCCCAGGAAACTGCTGAAAAACCCACTTAAAAACTTAAGTCACAAAAGGAGTTAACAGCTGTCCAAAGGAAGTTAAAGGGAACTGATCATGGTTACTAGCAAAGCGCATCACTGAACTGATTCATTCTTCAGCACCAGACCCACCTTCTGAAGGCTGTGGTAAGATCAACCTCTGGAAATAATATCAAGTGCTACAATGAAAAGCCCGATTGAAAAGGCCTGACGCAATTGCTTCTAATAACTTCATTTAAAAAAAGACTGGCAGTAGAGGAAATGGTTCAGCTTGTACAGTGCCGGACTCAATGTCTGAGGCTTCTGGATTGACCCAGTCAAGTATGTGCCAGAGGCACTCTGACTTCTGCCTCTTCTCTCTTATTCATATGAAGTTGTCTCATAGCTCATGTAAAATAAATCTTCAAAGACTATTATTATTATTCACATATAGTGAAAAGCACAGGTAATATGTTACCTGTATATTCTGATGAGTTTTAATAAAAATAAACTCTGAGTAACCTACATTCCAATCAAGTTACAGAATCTTTTTTAGTCTTATTTTTTATATCATTACTATTTTACTAGCACATTGCTCAGTTCTGGCTTATGGTGATGCTGAGGACTGACTTTGGGACTTTGGGCTTGGTGCTTATATGGCAAACCCACTGCTTCTAGGGGCTTTTCTTCTCCCTTCCACCCAGCCCCAGTAGAAAGATAAGAGAGGGAGGGGGAAAAGAGAGACACCTGCAGCATTGCTCCACTGCTTGTGAAGCGTCCCTCCTGCTGGTGGGGACTGAGGACTTCAACCTGGGTCCTCAAACAGATACAGATATTTGTTTTTATATTTATTTATTTTCCCTTTAGTTACCCTTGTTTTTTTAATTGTAGTTATTATTGTTGTTGTTACCAATGTCATCGTTAGATAGGCCAGAGAGAAATGGGGAAGACAGAGAGGGAGAGAAAGACAGACACTTGCAGACCCGCTTCACTGCCTGTGAAGCGACTCCCCCGCAGGTGGGGAGCCGGGGGCTCAAACCGAGATCCTTATGCTGGTCCTGACGCTTTGCGGCACCTGCACTTAACCCGCTGAGCTACTGCCCGACACCCAGACATTTTTTTAGAACTTTATCTTAATGTTTCTTTAAGAGATATTATGTTTTATTAATGAGAGAGTGAAAGAGAGAACACGGGTATCACTCTGGCACATGAAATGCTGGGGACTGAACTCAGAACCTTATGCTTGTAAGCTGAGAGCTCTACCCACTGTGCCACCATCTGGGCCACTGTATTTTATTTTTCTTTCTTTCTTTTTAAATTTTACTTTTCTTAAACAATCTTTTGGTTTCATAAAGCGTTTTCCTCAGTGAAAGACAAATACAGGAAAATACAATATAACAAAATCTGAAATGAAGAAAAAAGTAAAAACAACCAAGAGAAAAATTTATATCTAGTACTTGCAAATTCAAGATATCCAGAAATGATAGTTGGGAGGGAGAGCATGTTTATAAATAAAATAAATACAAAAAATAAAGTATGTACTTATGAGAGAGAGAACTCTGGCATATGCCAGGGTTCAAACTCAAGAATCTTTATACTTGGGACTTCAATGCTTTATGCACTAGGCCTCCTCTGGGGTCTTGATATAGAATATTTTTATCATAGGAGAAAGTTTCCCCTAGTCAATCTCCCTTATTACACATTGCCTGAGGATCTAAAGTCCCAGGTTCAATCTCCCACCATAAACCAGAGTAGATCAGTGCTCTGGTAAAGAAATATTCTTTAAAATCAGCTCTGTGGGGCCAGGTGGTGGTGCACTTGGTTCAAGACCCCTGGCCCCCACCTGCAAGAGGAAAGCTTCACAAGTGGTGAAGCAGGGCTGCTGCTCTCTTTCTCCTTCTCTTCCTATCTCTCCCTTCCTCTCAATTCCTGGTTGTCTCTATCCAGTAAATGAATAAAGGTAATAAAAAATATTTTTTAAAAAATAGCTCCATTAAAAAAAGTAGTGCTGGGGAGCAAACCCAAGGCTTCATGCATGCACAATACTGCTGAGGCATCTCTCTTGCTTAATTTCTAATTTTAAAATATTTTGAGGAAGTGAGAACTATCAAAGCACTCTCTACCATCCATGGAGCTCCATCTGTCTTTGAAGTTCTCATGAGGTCTTTGGGGCAGAACTCTGGCCCACAAGTATGGAAGGCAGGTTCTCTCCCCACTGAGCCACCTCCCAGGCCCCACAATCTTCACTTTTGGACTAAATAGGTCTCTTTTGTTCATTTTTAGGCTCATTAGCCTGGGGTCATCTAAGAGTTTTCTATCTTCTTCAAATCCTAGAATTAGTTAGGTCTCAAATTCTAGATCCTTCCTTCAACATACCTTGCTTTATTCACTTAGGGAATCTTTACCACATAACCAACTCATGGTAGCTAGTTTCCAGGAAACTCTGGTATCAGGAATGGGTATAGAATGTGGAGAATGTGTGTATAGTAACAGATACTAAACAAATTTGCTAATAAGATATGAATGGTTGAGAAAAATTACCACAAAAACTCTCAAATGTGAGATGACATCTGGCTGAGTAATCAGGAGATACCTGTGTTGCAGGCAGTGGGCATTCAAGCTTGGCCTTGGATCCTAAGTCTTACTTTGTTTAGATGGAGTTAATGAAGGAAATTGGGAAGAAAAGCACTCAGGGAATAGTGAATCAGGGTGACTGCCTGGAAATAAAAGCCCAAGAGAGGAGTGTTAAGAGTAAAGGCTGGAGCCAGATAACTGCAAAGGAACACACCATTCAAACGAGCTATTTCACCAGCCCCAGAAAAAACTTAACTGGACATAGCTTTAGAACAAAATAAACGGTAAATAAGCTCTAGTTATGATGTATATCACAGTACCAAGAGGGAAGTGTGTTGATATCTATAATTTAAATGGACAGACACATGATAAAATCTTATTAAAAATGTTACAGGTAGATTCCAATTGGTAGGTGTATGTGTGTTTCTTTTGTTTTTGGATAAAGGTCAAGAGAAATTGAGAAGGGGGAGATATAGGAGGAGAGAGTGGGGCTGGGAAGGTAGCATAATAGTTATGCAAAAAGACTTTAGTGCTTGAGGCTCCAATGTCCCAGGTTCACTACCTAGCACCATCATGAGCCAGAGCTGAGCAATGCTCTGGTTAAAAAAAAAAAAAAAGTGGGGGGGGGGGGGGCGTTGCACCAGGCTAAGCGCACATGGTACGAAGCTCAAGGACCTGTGCAATGACCATGGTTCGAGTCCCGGCTCCCAGGTCTGCAAGCATCTATCTTTCTCTCTCCCCCGATCTCTCTCAATTTCTCTGTTCTATCCAATAAAAATGGGAGAAAAATGACCACCAGTAGCAGTAGATTCGCAATGTGGGCACCGAGCCCCAACAATAAAGCATCTATAGCACTGCTTCGTCAGTTGTGAAGCTTGTCCCTGCAGATGGAGACTGGGGTGTAAACTGTGGTCCTTGAGCATGGTAACACGTGTGCTCTAACAGTCGCATCACAGTCAGGCTCCTTTTTCCTTTTATTTATTTAGTTTATTCATTACCCAAGCCCTGCTCCTCTGGCTTATAGTGGTGCAAGGATTGAACCTGGGACTTTGGAGCCTCAGGAATGAGAGTCTCTTTGCATAACCATTGTGCTATCTACCCCTGCACAGTATTTAACTTCTCTAAACTTTGCTTTATGCTTGACATCTTTTTCTTAACAAAACACTGGGAAAGTGGTCTGGGAGATGGTGCAGTGATAAAGCTTTGGACTCTCAAGTATGAGGTCCCGAGTTCGATCCCCAGCAGCACATGTGCCAGAGTGACGTCTGGTTCTTTCTCTCTCCTCCTATCTTTCTCATAAATAAAAAAAGTTGGAAAAAAAAATCACTTTTTTTTTTTTCCTAAACAGAACACTATTGAAAGCTCTGGCTTATGGTGCTGCCAAGGATTGTACCTGGGACCTTGGAGCCTCAGGCACCAAAGTCTGTTGACTAAACCAGTTACTTCCCCTGCCCCCAAAGACTCTACTACACTCTACTTGTTAATTGTGAATACTAATTATTACAGGATAAGGTAATGATATAAGGAGTTAAGAGTGTGCTCCTGGGTGGGGGTAGGTAACAAAAAAAAATTATTTATTCCCCTTTGTTGTTCTTCTTGTAGTTATTATTGATGTTATTGTTGGATAGGACAGAGAGAAAATGGAGAAAGGAGAAGACAGACAGGGGGAGAAAAAGACACCTACAGATCTGTTTCCCCACCTGTGAAGCGACACCCCTGCAGGTGGGGAGCTGGAAGCTTGTACCGGGATCCTTATGCCAGTCCTTGTGCTTTGCCACCTGCGCTTAACCCGGTAACATAATTTTTATGTAGAGACTAGCATGCCTGAGGCTTCAAAGTCCCAGGTTCAACTCCATAAGCCAGAACTGAGCAGTGCTCTAGTATAATAATAATAACGTGTGCTCCTTATTGCTCCCATACCATCTTGCCTGTTCTAGCACACAGTGCAGTGTACAACCTGTTTGCAATGGTGTCTCTCCTACAACTTCCTGGGGAGGGGAAGAGGCACAGATACAGTAGAATTTCTAGTCATATTATTATTGCTTTGAGTCGTGCTTGCAAAAGGTGTTCAACAATCGTGGAAAGATTAAATGAAACTGAAATTATTACTAAGACCAATGCATTTTACGTCTAGAAGATTCACTTTATTCATTTCACAATATTCTAAAAGCTAGTAGTACATTCAGTTGTCAAGAGAAGTGCACCCTTCGCTTCTCTCCTAGCATGCAAGATTTCCAAAATAAAGACAAAAACTAATTTGTACTTACAACTTTTAAGTTCCTGCTCATCATAAAAACTAACATCCAATGATTTAAAAAAAACTATATATTGTTGGTGTGAGTTCCATTGTAATTTAATTTTATTTATTTACTATTGGATAGAGACAGAGAAATACAGGAGGAGGAGACAGAGAGGGAGAGAGACAAAGAGACACCTGTAGCTCTGCTTTACCGCTTGAGCAGCTTTCCCCCTGCAGGTGGGAACCACAGGCTTGAACCTGGGTCCTTGCACACCCTAATGTGTGCGCTTAACCAAGTGCGCCACCACCTGGCCCCTCAATGATTTTTTTTTCTGCCTCCAGGGTTATTGCTGGGGCTTGGTGTCTGCATTACTAACCCACTGCTCCAGGCGGCTATTTTTTCCCTTTTTTTATTGACCTAGTTGTTTATCATTGTTGTTGTTGTTGGATAGGACAAAGAGAAATTGCGAGAAGAGGGGGAGAGAAAGACAGACACTTGCAGACCTGCTTCACTACCTGTGAAGCGACCCCCCTGCAGGTGGGGAGCCAAGGGCTCGACCCAGGATTCTTGGGGAGGTCCTTGAGCTTCCCACTTCGTAGGCGCTGTGCCACCGCCCAGTAACCCGCCCGCTTTTTGCCTCTAGGGTTATTGCTGGGGCTCGGTACCTACACTTCAAATCCACTGATCCCGGAGGCTATTTTTCCCCTTTAGTTGCCCTTCTTTATTAGCGTCATTGCTGTTGGATAGGATAGAGAGAAGTCGAGAGAGGAGGGGAAAACAGGAGGAGAGAAAGACACTTTCAGACCTGCTTCACCGCTCGTGAAGAGACTCCCCTGCAGGTGGAGAGCCAGGGGCTTGAACCGAAATCCTTACGCCAGTATCCTTGCGCTTAGCACCAAGTGAGCTTAACGCCCTGCACCACCGCCCAGCTCCCCTCAATGATTTTTTAAAAAAAAATATTTATTTTCCTTTTTGTTGCCCTTGTTTTTCATTGTTGTTGTAGTTACTGATGTCGTTCGTTGTTGGATAGGACAGAGAGAAATGGAGAGAGGAGGGGCAGACAGAGAGAGGGAGAGAAAGACAGACACCTGCAGACCTGCTTCACCGCCTGTGAAGCGACTCCCCTGCAGGTGGGGAGCCGGAGGCTCCAACCGGGATCCTTACACCGGTCCCTGCGCTTTGCGCCACGTGCACTTAATCCGCTGCGCTACCGTCCGACTCCCTCAATGATTTTTAAATATGTTTTTCTGCTAAAGAGCAAAGCCTCAGAACTGCAAGGAAATCTGGAATTTCTTTTATTGCCATCTTAAGCTGTCAGAACCAAGCGATCCCTGGAACTGGCTAAAAGCAGGAGATGGAGAATTGGGGGGGAGCACACACACACACACACACACACACATGGAATTGGGGGAGATCTCACACACCTCACAGTGTAAATGAATCAAGGACTTCTCCACCGAGAAATAGGGGGCAGTCTTAGACATCTGGGGGGCATCTTTCATCCTCCCGGCCTGGTTGTCAGATCACGACCACTCCCAGCATGCTCCGCGGCTGCGGCCCGCCGCCCCGGAGCCGCCTCCAGCTCCCGGGAGCAACCTGCCCGCGTGGACTCTCCACTCGGGGTCCGGTCCCAGCAGCTCCTCCGTCTCCCTCATCTGCCTGCAGGTCTGTCTCCTGCCCTGGGCCTCAGTTTCCTCATCTGTGAAATGGTAATGACGCTCCCACCTTCCTGTCGCCTCATAAGGTGGCTCTAAAGGAGCTTTCAGGAAGAGGCGTTAAGACTCTCGGTGTGTCACGGCTCTCACACACGAGGTAATCACAACCCGCCCGCGCCCGCTACCTCCAAGTCACCGCTGTCCCTCCCTCCCTCCCCGCGGGGTGCCTGATCTGAGGCCGCTCCCTCCCGTCAGCCCCCGAGCGGAGGCCGCACGGCGCCGTCTGCCGTACCTGCAGCCACTTGGTCAGCGGGGCCCTCCTGCTGACCCATGACGAAGTCCTGCACGAGGCCCCGCAAGGCGCCCGTCGGCGCCACCGCCTCCACAGAGGCGGCGGCCGCCATGACGCGAACTTGCGATCGTGGGAGGGGAAGTGGGCGGTGGCGTGGGAGAGAGCGGGCTTCTCGGCGCATGCGCCTTCGGAGCCAATCGCCTGGCGAGGGTCGAGGAGGCGGGCGTTCCCGGGGTCACGTGCCCGTTCACTCCCCGCCTGGCAGTTCCAGGGGGAGATGGGGATGGTTCCTCCCCCGGGGGGCGGGGCCTGCAGTTGGGGCGGCGGCGCGGGGACGGCTGGCGGCCGCGGGGCTCGGAGCCTGGGGCCATTGAGGGCGAATAATTCCCGGCGGGGCTCCCTGGGAGACGGGCGGCAGGGCGGGCACCTGGTTGGGTGGGGCCAGGCGGAGGAAGCCAATGAGGAAAGCAGGCCCGGCCCGAGGGGGCGGTGCCGTCGGGCACATGCGCACCTGCGGCGCGGGCGCCGAGAGCCGGAGGCCGGGAGCGGGGCGGGGACGGGGCGGGGTTAGGCAGGTGAGTGACAGGCGCCGGGGGGGGCGGCCCCAGCTGGGCGCCCCGAGCGAGCCGGGAGTAGCTGCGGTGGTGCCCGCCCCCTCGCTCCGCCACTCCAGCGGAGCTGGTCTCGGGTCGGGCACCGTCGCGGGCCCCCCTGGCTCGGCCACCTGGGACTGTGCTGAGGAGCCGGCCGCCGCCTGCTGTCCCTTCACCCGCAAAGTTTGTGAGGCAGCCGGCACCGAGGAGGGCGCGCCCCCGGGGGAGGGGGGAGTACGGGGAGCGCCCGATGCCGGGCGGCAGGAGCCGTTGACCCGGGACGGAGCCGGAGCGCCGAGCAGCCGAGCAGCCCGCCGCCTCCGGTGCATGGGGCCCGGCTGAGGAGCCAGCATGGGCAACTGCGTGGGGAGACAGCGCCGGGAGAGGCCGGCCGCCCCGGGACACCCCCGCAAGCGAGCAGGTAACGACGACGACGGGGGGGGGGGGAGCAGGGCCACGGGCGCCCCGCCGGTTGTCCCCGTTTCTTGCGGGCTCCCGGGGCGACCTCGCAGGGCTCCTGGCGCCAGGGTTTCCCCGAGGGCTGCTCTCGGAGCCAGACGGGGGGACACCCCCCCCTCTCTGTTCCAGCCCGGCCGGCCGGGGGGTTGTCGAGTTGGGGCGACAACTGCGAGCGCTGGCGAAACCAACTCGCTCCGACTGGGAAGCTCGGGGTGGGGGTGGGGTGGGGGCCGGGGCAGGAAATGTTTGCGGACGCGGCGGGGCCGGTGGAGCGGCCGTCGGGGCGGAGAGCGCTCGCTCCCTCCACCGACTGTGTCACGAGCGTCTTGCGGTTCGGATCGTGTCTGCCGGAATCCGACTTGCAAAAAAAGCAGCGTGGGACTCTGGGAAAGAAATCTTTATTGCCCTCCCCACACACAAACATCCTTCGCAGGGCTTTTTTAGAGCCTCCTGGCCACCTGGATGTCTAGGAAAGGTGTGGGGGTGCGGGGTGAGAGTCGCCCTGGAGTTTGTTGGGGATCTTGCCCAGCCTGGAAGGTCCGCTCGCTGGTGCTCACTTTCCTTGGTGCACGGCTCTTGCTCTGGAGCTTTGCCCCGGGAAGAGGGTCGCCAGACTGGTCTGTACGTCCTTACTTCCTCCTGTGAAGGTGTTGCAAAGATCTTTTTTTCCCTTCCTTTCTTCCTTCCTTTCTTTCTTTCTTTCTTTCTTTCTTTCTTTCTTTCTTCATTCCTTCCTCTCTCCTACTCTTTCTTTCTTTCTTTCTTTCTTTCTCTCTCTCCTCCATTTCTTCCTTCCTTCCTTCCCATCCAGAGTACTGTTCAGCTCTGACTGGTGGTGGTGGTGCCACCGGGTACTGAACCTGGGCACCTCTGGGCCTTAGACATCGAAGTCTGGTGCGTAAACTGCAGCAAGGACTTTATCAGAATGGTACAAATCGTGGACTTTAGAGCTGAAAGGGGCCTTGGAAACCTGTTAAGAGCCCACATCAGTTTATTTCTTCCTATGTGAAAGCACGGAAAGCATGTCCAGAGAGGCTGCAGGACATGCCCAAAGCCGCACAGTTGGTTAGCAGGGACTGGAACTCAGACTCCTACTTAATTGCTGCATCTCTGTCTATGTAAGAAGAGCCACAGGCAGAGCTGTTAATGAAGTGGAAACTCTAGCTGGAGTTTCCTGTCTTCTTTGACACAGAAGGTGTGCTGCCTGGATTGCACAAAAGGGGAATGAAGGCAAAGCAAAGGGAAAGAGGGAAGAAAGTCTGTGTGGTGGATGGGACGACTTGTGGAAGAAGAAATGCATTTTTATAGATATGGAGGGCTAACATATAATGCCGGATCCTCTTGTCTCAAGGCAACTCTGGCCATTCTCCTGACCGAGGAAAGTTGACTCTCAAAACCCAGGAATCCTCATTCATTCATTCATTCATTGAATATTTACAGTGTGTGCATAGTCCATGTGATTGAGTTTTGTAGCACTTCTGCTAAGTGAAACTGCCCTGCCCGCCTCCCCCACTCCCCCCATGCACCAAAATTATTTTCTTTGCAGTAGAAGATCTTGATTTTTCCCTCTGGTCACTTTTGCCCACCATCACAAAGTACAGAACACTGTGGTTCCATTTGATATTTTTTCTCATTATGCTTCCTCCCAAAGAAGTCTCATTTGCCTCCATGACTCTGCTGGAATGACCCCTACCTCTAGAACTACACATGCAGATCTCCAAATGCCCACTAGACACTGATGTTGATGGTCTCAGATTCCATATTTCTCATACTAGCTCTGCATCTTTCCCCCTCAACCACCTGCTTCCATTGTACCTGCTTCACTTGATACTGTGAAGAACTCTGCTGACTTTCTCTGCCTCCCAGCCAACCAGTTATTAGACCTAAAATGGTTCTTCCTGTAGCAGGTCTTACAAACCTGTACCTTTCTACTCTACTCCATGTCCCATGTCACCTAAAGTCTGATTCACCCACAGCCTGAATTTATTTTCCCACAAAGGCAAGTTGAGCTGTGGTCATTCATGCAGTCAGTGCAGTGTGGTCTACCCCGGCAAGACCCAGCTTACTGCATCAGCCTGTTCCAAACCCTGTAGTTTTATGTCCAGAAATCTTTCTGCCGGTCTCCACTGAGAACTTTAACTTTCAAGGATGTTTAAGTCTGACCCAGTCTTTCCTTTTAGATGTGATTTCTTCCTCTTCTCTGATGATAAGGCCATCAGTATTTGTCCATGCCATTTTCCCCTTATCAAGAGCTTTTCTTCTGTTCATATCATTCTAGAAGCACATTGCCTGAACCCACACCACCACCTGGTAGATGAGATTGTTTCTGAGAGCTCTTACAGACACATTATGTCACTTAACAATTATTTACCCTGTGTTATTAGCCCCATCTTTGATGTTTACCATCTTTTAAAAAAATTTTTTTAAATTTATTATATTTTTGAGAGAGATGCAGAGAGAGACAGAGAAACACCAGAGCACTGCTCAGCTCTGGTTTATGGTGGTGTGGGGGATTGAACCTGGGACTTAGGAGCCTCAGGCATGAGAGTCTGTTTGCATTAACCATTATGCTATTTCCCCCACTAGATGTTTACCATCTTATATGAGCAATTGCCTTGCAAGCCCTGAAGACTTGGGATCTACTTTAACCTTGTGTATCTGTCTTTCACTCCTCCTCTTACACGTACAGGGCTTAGCACAGTGATTTGTACAGAGGAAGCATTCAATATTTGTTGATTTTAGAATGCCAACTCACCTCATCCTACATCTGAATTTTTCATGTTGATATCATACTGAAGTCTACATCTACTTTTTTTTTTAACCTCCTTAGAGTGTCGTTATTTCAGATATTTGGGTCCCACTATGAATAGTTTTAGTCATAAAGTCCCAAGCCAAGGGAAATTCTGGAGGATGACAAGTCTGGTATAAGGGAAGGAATTCTTAACTTCACAGCATGCACCTGGCATTCCTGTAGCATCTGCAGCTTACCCTTTGACAAGGACTTGGTTTTATGTTGTAACAGCAATGCCTAATGTTCCCCCAGCTCCCTCTTTAACCCTTACCTTCCTCTTGTCACGGCTGTAATAGTGAAAATCCTCACCTGAGAGCTAGAACTGGACTTCTAGTCCTGGGTCTGTAGCTGTCTGATTCTGGGCAAGTCATCAAACCTCTCTTAGCTGTACTTTCTTTTTTTTTTTCATTTTTTTTTAAAAATTATTTATTTGGGTGGGGGTAGATAGCATAATGGCTATGCAAACAGACTCTCCTGCCTGAGGCTCAGTCAGGTCCCAGGTTCAATCCCCCACTCCACCATAAGCCAGAGCTGAACAGTGCTCTGGTAAAAAAAAAAAAAAAAAATTTTCTTTATTGGGGAATTAATGCTTTACATTCAACAGTAAATACAATAGTTTGTACATGCATAACATTCCCCAGATTCCCATTTAACAATACAACCCCCACTATGTCATTCATCATCTTTCATGGACCTGTATTCTCCCCACTGAGCTGTACTTTCAATGCCTCAGTAGGTAGGGGATTGTAGAGCTCATTAGAGGTTTTTTGTTTGTTTGTTTTTATTTTTTTAACCAGAGCACTGTTCAGCTCTGGCTTATGCTGGTGCGGGGGATTGAACCTGGGACTTTGGAGCCTCAGGCATGAGAGTCTGTTTACATAACCATTATGCTATCTACCCTCTACCCAGATTTTTTGTTTTTTTAATCAATTTCACAACTTGTTCAAAATTGGAAATTTATTGAATTGAAATCTTATCCCTGTACTGTTACCCTTAGGCCGTAGTTCTGTCCTCCTTGTCACTTGACTGGTGCAGCAGAGACTTGATGCTTACTGGGGGAGGTGGGGGGGCGGGACACTTCCATTAGCCAGAAAAGTTAGGTGGCCATCTCAGGTCATCAAGATGGTTATCATTTTGTGGTTATCAAAAAAAAAAGTTTTTTAAAAAGACTGTTGCTCCTAATGCAACCCCAGTGGGTTTATATTGTCTAGTGGGTTGATGTGTGTGTGTGTGGGGTGGGTGTCTATCTCAGTCCATGCAGTGGGTGGGGCAGCTCCACCCAAGGGAGAAGTAAATGGAGGTGGTAGAACAGGCATGTCTCTTGCCCAGCTCCACCCTTTGAGAAATGTGGCAGGGCTGAGACCCAAATATCTGATTTTGTGATGTGCCAGGCGTATCCACTTACATGCTGGAATCTCAAGCTCGGAGTAGACAGACCCAGGGCCCTGTCTGGGGCTGGCTGACTTGGCACCATGGTTGCAAGAGATTCTGCTTCTCTTTATGTGGGCTGCTGTGGCTATTCTTGAGAGAGTAATTGGGCAACTTCTCCATTTGCTCAGTAAATATTTACCAAGTGCCAGGCACCTTGCTGGCTGTGAAGAGACATGGTCCTGGGCCACATGGAGCTTACAGTTTGGTGGCAGGCAGACAATAAACATACAGTCATAAAAATTACATATGATCACATGTGGAAATCCTGAATGATTATACATGCAGTTATGTATTATTATATATACGGGTGATTCCCACATTTATAATTTCAGCTCATACTCTTCAACCCCAGCCTTATATAGTCTGCTGCTTACTCAACACATGTAATTTCTGTTTGCAGGCTTCTCAGCTTAACATGATCAGAACAGAACGAGCCCCTGCAACTCTCCTCGCTCCTCCCACAGTCTCTGTTAATGGTGATTCAATTTCTGCTGGCTGCCTACCCACCCCCCCCAACTCAAGAGTCATCCCTGGCTCCTCCCTTTTATAAAAGCCCTTAATTGATAGGTCTGTAGCTTTGCTACAGGTGCATGCATATTTTTAAATATGTCCAGAACCTGACTCTCAACCATCTTCATCATCCTCACCTTGGCCTAAGTTCCCTTCAACCTCATAACTGACCTTCCTGCTTCCTTCCTTGTCTTCCGACAGACTATTTTCATCACAACAGGCAGAGTGAATCTGTGAACTGTAAGTCAGATTTTGTTACTTCTTTGTTCCTCATCTCATTCACAGTCCTTGTGTTGGCCTTAAAGACACAACATGATTTTTGCCATTTTACCGTTCTTATTTCACCTCATGCTCTTCATCTCCATTCCATCTTCTGATAATCAGAATGGGTCTCCTCTCCTCTCCCAAGAATCCTGCAGTGTTCTTTTCTGTCAAATCCTCCCAGGTCACCCTTTTTAAAATCAACCACCCCAGCCCCCCACCATTACCTATTCTCCTTACTATCTACCACCTTCCCTGTTTTGTTTTTTGCTGTGGTATTCGTCGTCATCTGGCATTGGTTGTCTTCCTGATTACATGCAGTCAGATTTTTATTTATTTATTTTTACTGCTCACTCTCTGATACCTAGGGCAGTGCCTGGCACATAGTAGGTACCTAATTAGTATTTGGCAAGTGTAATTAGTGTGTCTAAAGGAGCTGGCCTAATTGCTGTTGCATTTCTGATAGGCATTAGGGCTTATATCTTACAGGGTTTAAACAGCAAACACCAAGTAGTGTTGTGTTCCTGAGAAAGACTAGCGTCTCTCTTACTGAAGACCTGGGTAAAGCTCACATACATAGTATGATTCCCTGTGCTTTGGGAGCATCTTGCTAGGAGATATGGGGGCTGAACCAGGAGGGCAGAGTAATATCTTCTATTAGGATCCTAGCCAGGGAGTAGCATTTTCTTTCATTTTTAAAAAATTGTATTTATTGTGGTCCGGGAGGTGGCGCAGTAGATAAGGCATCGGACTCTCAAGCATGAGGTCCTGAGTTCAACCCCCGGCAGCACATGTCCCAGAGTGATGTCTGGTTCTTTCTCTCTCCTATCTTTCTCATTAATAAGTAAATAAAATCTTTAAGAAAATTGTATTCATCTTATTTTTCTTTCATTTATTTGTTAGGATAGAGAGAAATTAAGAGGGGAGAGGGAGAGAGAGCAAACTATATGGCAGCACATGGTTAAGGACCTGTGGGGAGAAGCTTTGCAAGTGGTGAAGCAGTGCTGCATATCTGTGTGTCTCACTCCTTTCTCCCCCTCTCTTTTTTATTTTATTTTTAAAATTTTATTTATTTATTTATTTATTGGATAAAGAGAGAAATTGAGAAGAGAGAGAGAGGTAGACACTTGTCACCTTGCTCCACTGCTCAAGAAGCTTCCCCCCTACAGTTGGGGACCAGGGGCTTGAACCTAGGTCCTTGTACATAGTAGCTTAATCAGACGCACCACTGTCTAGTATCTGTTTCTCTCTCTCTCTCTCCCTCTCCCTCTCTCTCTCTGTGCCTTCCCCTTTCTTCTTTCCCTCTTGATTTGATTTCTTCCTGTCTTTATCCAATAAATTAACAAATAAATAATTAAACTTTTCAAAAGGAAAGGGACTCTCTTGGCCATTTACTTGAGTGGTGATCTTAGACAAACCATCTGTGCTCAATTAGTTGACTCTTTTTAAAAAGATAATAAGATTTCTAAGTTTACTAAAAAGAGATGTTATGGGGATAAAATAAGCTGACATTATTTTAAGAGTAATTTTGTAGCTGCACAATCTACTTAAACATGAGGTTCCAACTCAGATTCTCATCTGGCCTTGATGGGTAATAAGGAATTGTCTCTCTGCTTATTATTAATTGTGTATATGGCTCTGGACAAGCCTCTTGATCTCCCTCACTCTTAGTTTCCAATGTGTACAATAGTATCACTGTTCCTGTGGACATTTGCCAGAGGTGCTCATCATCAAGTGAGATCTTGGATGTAAAGACTTACTGAACTTATAGTTTCTGTTTTTCAAAGCTACAGGATTGTAATACACAAAAACCATAGCCAGTGTTTTTTTCCTACCAGATCTTACTCCTTTTTTTCTCTCTTTTTAAAACATGTATTTTACTTATTTTTAATTAAATATTTTATTTATTTATTAATGAGAAAGATAGGAGGAGAGATAGAGAAAGAACCAGCCATCACTCTGGTTTGTGTGCTGCCGGGGATGAAACTCAAGACCTCATGCTTGAGAGTCCAGTGCTTTGTTCTCTGCGCCACTTCCTGGACCACAGTTTTACTTACTTACTTTTTAAAAAATATTTTATTTATTTATTATTAGATAGAGAAATTGAGAGGGGACGGGAGATAGAGAGGGAGAGAGACCTCTGCAGCCCTGCTTCACCACTCATGAAGCTTTCCCCCTGTAAGTAGGCCCCTAATTTTACTTACTTTTTAATAAGAGAGAGAGAGAGAAAGAGATAGATGCTGAGAGACCCAAGACCAGAGCACTGCTCAGCTCTGGTTTAAGGTGGTACTAGGGATTGAACCTGGGGCCACAGTAGCCTCAGGCATGAAAGTCATTTGCTATAATCATTAATACTATCTCCCCAACCCACATTCCTTTTTAGAGAGAAAAACTATAAAAGTTTAAAAATGATTTTTGGTGAGAATTTTACAGAAATAAATGATATCTTCTCAAACAAAGTTTATAGAGCATGAATAGCCCCTTCTTTGTACCTGCGTGGATAGAACACCTGCTTGGTGGGGGGAGGGGACCACGAAGTTTCTTTCTCTTAAAGCCTTTCTCCCTGAAAGAAGGGTGGCGGTAGCGGTGCGCTGGTGGGAGGTAGGGTGGAATTGCCTTGGTAGAACCCATTTTGAAGTGTCCCTTCTTGTCCCAAGCAGCACTGGTGTGGATGGGGCTTGTTTCTTTCTTTCTTTCTTTCTTTCTTTCTTTTTTTTATTATTGTCACTAGGGTTATCACTGGGGTTTGGTGCTAGCACTATGAATCCACTACCATTTTTCCTTGTATTATTATTTATTTAATTTATTTGATAGGACAGAGAAATTGAGAGGGGAGAAGGAGATAGAGGAAGAGCTTCATTGCTCGTGAAGCCTCCCCCCTGCAGTTGGGGAATGGAGGCTCAAACCCTGGTCCTTGCACAGGGTAATATGTGTGCTAAACTGGGTGCATGCCACCTGCTGGCCCCTGAATTGGGTCTTGAATCTTGCTCTGGGCTCAGAATGAGGAGAGTGAATTCTACTTGGTCAGTTATTGTACTGATGACCAGATGTGAGGCCTTTGATCTTCTGACACTATAGGGCACTGGGCTCCAAACTAATGATTCCCAGCTGCTGTGCTTTTGGGATTCATATTTCCACCTATAGTCGTTGCTCAGGCTTCTCTCTGGTAGTCAGTGGCAACTTCTTTTTCCCCATTAAAAAAAAAAAAAAGTGGGAGTCCAGTGGAAGCGCAATGTGTTAAGTGCATGTGGTGCAAAGTGCAAGTACTAGCATAAGGATCCCGGTTCGAGCCCCAGGCTCCCCACCTGTAGGGGAGTCGCTTCACAAGTGGCGAAGCAGGTCTGCAGGTATCTATCTTTCTCTCCCCTCTCTGTCTTCTCCTCCTCTTTCCATTTCTCTTTGTCTTATCCAACAACAATAACATTAGTAATAATTACAACAAGGAATAAAAAGGAATAAAAAATAATTTTTAAAAAGTGGCTAAATATAACACAAAAGTTATTTAAACCACTTTTGAGTGTGTAGTTCTGTCACATGAAATACTTTCACAGTTCTGCTCAGCTATCACCACCATCTACCTCCAGAATGTTTTCCTCTTCCCCAACTGACACATTCTCTTCTTGCCTGTTAAACGCCAACCACCTTAGTCCTTGCAACGACTATTCTATTACATGTATCTGATTCTGACTACTCTAGTTATCTCATGTAAGTAGAGTTGTACAATAGTTGTCCTTTTACATCAGACTTATTTCACTTAGTGTACTATCTTAAAAAATTAATAATAGTTGAAAAACAAGATCAGAAATGAAAACACAAGTAGAACCTGAAATGTAATTGGCATATCGCACCAAAGTAAAAGACTCTGGGGTGGGAGTGGGTGGGTGGGGAGAATACAGGTCCATGAAGGATGATAAACGACATAGTGGGGGTTGTATTGTTATATGGGAAACTGGGGAATGTTATGCACGTACAAACTATTGTATTTACTGTTGAATGTAAAACATTAATTCCCCAATAAAGAAATTTAAAAAATTTATAATAAATGGCTGAGCGGTGGCTCACCTAATAGAGTACACATGTTACCATGTACAAACACCTAGGTTCAAGCCCCCAGCCCCTGTCTGCAGGGGGGAGCTCTGTGACCAGTGAAGCAGCGCTGCAAGCATTTTCTCTTTCTTCCTCACTATCTTCCCTTTCCTCTTGATTTCTCTGTATAAAATAAATAAGTAAATAAGTAAAAATAATAAACATTCAGGGGTTAAATGCACATGGCGCAAAGCGCAAAGACTGTCGTAAGGATTCTGGTTCAAGCTCCTGGCTTCCCACCTTCAGGGGGGTCGCTTTACGGGCAGTAAAGCAAGTCTGCAGGTGTCTGTCTTTCTCTACCTGTCTCTGTCTTCCCCTCGTCTCTCCATTTCTCTCTGTCCTATCCAACAACAATAACAGTAACAATGATAAACAACAAGGGCAACAAAAAAAGGAAAAAAAAATGCCTCCAGGATCCAGTGGCTTCATAGTGCAGGCAGTGATAACCCTAGAGACAAAAAATAAAATAAATAAACATTCAAATAAAAATAATAAACAATCTAGAGAGAGAGAGGAGAGAAAGAACTAGAACATCACTTTTGCATATGTGTTGCCAGGGATTGGACTTAGAGCCTCATGCTCCAGAATCCAATGCTTTATCCACTCTGCCACTTCCTGACCCACAGCATAGTATTATTTTTAAGTTTCACTCTTGTTGAAATGTATGTTAGAATTTCCTTCCGTCCGTCTGTCTGTCTGTCAGTCTTTCTGTCTGTCTGTCTATCTGTCTATCTATCTATCTTGTAAGGTGAGGCCTCATACTTCAGTGCTTCTGGACCATCTTTTCATACAGATAGAGAGAAGGTGAGAACATCAGAGCTTCTCCTGGTGATATGGTACCTGATGAACACTTTAATTGTACCTACTTTTGACTGTTGTGAATAGTGCTATGGACATGAGTGTTTAAGTATTTCTTTTTTCTTTATTTATTACTGGATAGACACAGAGAAATGGAGAGTGAAGAGAGAGAGAAAGACACCTACAGCTCTACTTCACCACTTGTGAAGCTTTCCCCCTGCAGGTGGGGACCAGGGACTTGAACCTGGGTCCTTGTGCACTGTAATGTGTGCGCTTAACCAGGTGTGCCACAACCTGGCCCCTAAGTATTTCTTAATTCTTTTGTTTCTCTTGTGTATATATATCCATAAGCAGAGTTGCTGGATCTTATGGCAACTCTGTTTAGTTTTTTAAGGACTCTCATACTGTTCTTCTCATTGACAGCACCATTTCATATTTCCACCAGCAGTGCAGGAAGCTTTCAGCTACTCCACATCTTTCCCAATATTTGTTATTTTCTGGGTTTTAGCCATCCTAGTGGGTACAAAGTGATAGCTCGTCTTAAAAGGCACTTCTTGAAATTTCATCTCATGGGCTCAGATCACAGCTCCTCCTTTGTCTTGACTTTGTTAAACATTGTGCTCAGAGAAAATGTATAGAAACCTGAGGGGAGGTGTGGGATCTGGGGAGGGTAGGTGCTGTGGTACTTATGGTCAGTAGACTTCGGCTTGCTTCTGGCTTCCAAACAGTGTGCTTAGTGATGGGGCCAGATGGGTGTTTGCTAGCTTTCAGGTAATCAGAGCAATTCTGGGTAGTTATTTAATTTTTCCCACCAAAAGCTCTCAATGTTGTCTTTAAAATTTTTATTTAATCTGTTTATTTAATTTATTTTTACCAGAGCACTGCTCAGCTCTGGCTTATGTTAGTGCTGGAGATTGAACTTGGGGGTCTTAGAGTTTCCTGCACAACAAAGTCTCTTTGCATAAGCACTGTGCTCATTCTCCTGTCCTATTAATGTTGGCTTAGGGTGTTACTTTTTTTTTAACTTCCCCTCAGTATGTGATAGAAGAATGTAGGGGTAGGTAAAAGGGAATGTTACAGTGACATAGTAACATGGTGAACTTGACTACTATGTGCTTCTCCCTGAGCTGCTCAGGACAACATCTCTTCCAGCTTTATGAGGCCACAAGGACAGAGGACTGAGCTCTATATCACCCACACCCTCACTCTGACCTTCCCTAGCCCGTTGTTCCCTGCTGCCCTTGGAGCACCTGCTACAGGGTGAGGGGTAGGAATGGGGGACAGCGCTGGCTTCTCATTTCTACCTATGTCCTCTGGAGGATTGACACCAGAGGCCTTGGCACCTGGCCACTCAGCCTGGAACTTAGAGACGAGGCCAAAGACTTAGAGTTCTCTATTTCCAGTTATTGAGAGCTCACCTTTTCTAGATGATTACCCTGTGCCTGGTTAACCCTCTCTGTCACCCTGTAATAACAACATCTCACCTTTTCTCACAACAGCAGAGCAGAGCTGGAGCCTAGAAGGTTTGATCTCAGAGTACAAGCCTTGGGCCACTGTGTAGTTTATTGGTACTGGAATGGGAGGGGAGGCATTTTGTAGTTTTCAAAATGTTTTCTGATGAGTATCATTCATTCTCCACAACTTGTTTTTATTATTAAGCACCTCCAGGCACCATGCTCAGCTTATTCTGTCACCATGTGGTTAGTTCTTATCTTGCCTAAGGAACCAATTCTACCCTTTTTATAGATGGAAGCTGATATTCAGAACAGTGAACCAATTGCTGGTGGTCTTGGTGCTGAGATGAGGCAGAACCAGAGTGAGTTTAAGAACTTTGATCAGAATTCCATTGTTCGTGGTTATCCTAATGTGCTGTGAGCTGCCATTCCCATCCCATGATAATAATTGAGTTTGGCTGTGGAGTTTGCACAGCCAAGAAGTCTAACCACCTTACTGCCTGCTACTTGCCAGCCCCTTCTCCTTTAATTTCCTGCCCACCATATCTAGGAGCTGTGTGAGCCTATCGTGGTGGATCAGAGTGCTTGGTTCATAGTAGGTGCTTAGTGAAGATCGTTGAATTTTGTTTGAGGACAGGGTGTGCTGGAAATAACGGAATCCGAGCCAAGACTGTTCCTAAAGAGAAACACAAATAGAATTCGAGGTCATTGTTTTCTCCAGTCTTCTCCCAAAATGAACCTCCACTTTCCAACTTCCAGATGCCAGGGACATGAAGGAAAGAGTGCCATGGCTATGTAGAGTCTGAATTATTCCCAGATTCCCAAGGGAAAAGAGTCACATTAGCAAAGTGCTTGCAAGATCAGGTGTCACTCTTTCTAATTAGTAAGAGTAATGATCTCTTGCTTTGCTTAGCATTTTGTAGTTTTCAAAGTGCTTTCTCTGGTATTATGTGTCATCTGATGCCCACCACTAGCCTGTTAGGTAAGTGGGGCAGGAGTCATTTTCCCCGTTTTATGGATGAGGATACTGAAACCTGGTCAGGATGCTAAGTTGGTGCCTGCATAACAAATCCACTAATCCCACAAGCTTTTCTCCCGTTATTTCTTTTATTTTATAGGACAGAGAGAAGTTAAGAGGGGGGAGGGGAGATAGAGAGGAAGGAGAAAGCACTTGCAACACTGATTCACCACTCAGGAAGCTTGAACCGTGCAGGAGGTTACCCAGGGTTTGAAAGTGCAGGAGGCACTCAATTTGAACGCTAGGGCCTGTGGTGGAGCAGACATCTGGAAAGTAGAAGCCAGCAAGGGGTTAGCGTAGTCTGTAGGCCTTGTGCTCCAACTCTAGCAGCGAGAGCATGTCGCCCTCACGGACAGGGACCTTGACATTGCAGATGATGGAGCATCTGGTGTCATCCATGAACTCCATACACCCCTGTGTGCACTGTCCCTGCTAGTTGGTCTGGCCCAGCACCATGGTGACCTTGGCCAGTTTGATGGGCTGCACGTGGCTGGTATTCATGATGGCATCATGGCAACGGTCGGGCTGGAGAGAGTATATATATTTGTTGTTGTTGTTGCCCTTGTTGTTTTTGTTATTGTTGCCATTGATGTTGTTGTTGGATAGGACAGAGAGAAATGGAGAGAGGAGGGGAAGACAGAGACAGGGAGAGAAAGATAGATACCTGCAGACCTGCTTCACCACCTGTGAAGCAACCCCTCTGCAGGTGGGGAGCTGGGGGCTTGAACGAGGATCCTTATGCCGGTCCTTGCACTTTGAGCCATGTGTGCTTAAACTACTGTGCTACCGCCCAACCCCCCTATATTTTTATTTATTATTGGATAGGGACAGAGAGAAATTGGAAGTGGGGGGAGATAGGGAAAAAAAAGAGAGAGACACCTGCAGCCCTACTTTGCTACTTGTGAAGCTTTCCCTCTGCAGGTGGAGAACAGAGGTTTGAACCTGGCTCCTTGTACACTGTAAGGTGAATGCTTAACCAGATGTGCCACCACCTGGCCCCACCCCATAAATCTTTTAAAAATTACTTATTTTTATTGGGAGATTAATGGTTTACAGGAAATATAATATTTGATACATGTGTAAAATTTCTCAGTTTTCTGCAAAACACTGTCTTCCCCAGGGTAGATCCTTTTCCACCATCATGCACCGGTACTGGAACCCCACCACACACACACCCAGTCCTTTACTTTGGTGCAATACACCAGACTCATTCCAAGTTCTACTGCCCAACTCCCCTTAAATGAATTTTTAATGTGAGGTCTTTAGAATGATACTTGGGGGCAAACGGTGCACCCAGTGACCTGGGCTCAAGCCCCTGTTCCCCACTTGCAGAGGGGTAAGCTTCACAAGCAGTGCTGCAGTGCTGCAGGTGTCTCTGTCTCTCTTTCTCTCTTTCTTCCTCTCCCTTCAGGAGGGAGGGGGGGAGAGGAGAGAGAGAGATTGAGAGAAGAAGAATGATAGAATGATTCCTGGGGTATAGTAGCACTTGTCCCCAGACTTTCTCTTTCCCCCTAGTTGATGTGCAATATTGACGAAGTTCATTACTGTAAGACCTGACTTCTGCTCTTCTGTTAACTTTTTTTTTTTTATTTCACTTGTTAATTCAGTAAAGCAAATCAAACAAATTGCAAGTGAGTGCTATTATGGAGACAGCCTTGAATGGAGCTTCATTCTTAAAACTGTGAGTCATTCACAAAACAAAACATAACATAAAAACAGGAACAACTTGACAACTTCAACACTTACTAGTAATAGTCTCTACATTTCCACTGATTGCCCCCCCCCCAAAAAAAAAAAAGACAGTGGCTATCAGAACAGATAAAAACATATTTTACCTGGTAGGTCAAGGTTCGAGTGCTCCCACTGTAAGGAAACCAATCTTCAGGTTGGCAGGAAATCTCTGGGTCCAGTGGCGCTCTCCTCCCAGAGCCTGGCAAAATCATCTGCTAAACTCTCAACTTGCAAATGCTTCCTCATCCTTGAACTTTCAAGAAAGTGGTGCTGAGCATCCACAGCAGAGCTGCTTCTTCACACTTGATAGTCAGCCCCCTGCAATTAGATTCAGAGACACTTGTAGTTATTGTGTTGTCTATTGAGCAGTGATCGCGTGGCAGACACTGCAGTGTGTGCTATGTGCATATTTCATCAAAGCCTCCTGATATCTTACTGCATGAACTTATCATTTTAGCGGGAGGGCTCAGTGGTACTAACTATTGTGTTCAGGAATACAAAGTGAGAAATGAAATTGGGGGGGCAGTGGTGGTGTACCCAGTTAAGTACACATAGTACTATGCACAAAGACCTGCTCAAGGACCTGGGTTTGAGCCCCACTTCCCACATGCAGTGTGAACACTTCACAAGCAGTGAAGCAGATCTGCAGGTGTCTTTCTCTTTCCCTCTCTATCTCCCTCTCCTCTCAATTTCTCTCTGACTTACCAAATAAAATGGAAAAAAAATGACCACCAGGAGTGGTGGATTCATAGTGCTGGCAGTAACCCTGCAGCAATAATGCTGGAGGCAAAACAAAAAAAAAGGGGTATTTTTGGATTCCAGATCACTAGTTTAGACTCTCAGCCCTGAGTCCCTTCCGTGCTATACCTATTCTCCTGTCAATTTCAGCTGAGGCCTAAACAGGTATGGCTGGTTTACTGATGTCATTGCCATCCATGGCCAGCAGGTAGTCTGTTCTTGCCAGTTCTCTCACTACATAGCCTGCATGTGCCAGAAAGTGCTCTGAGCCATAGATAGCCTTTGTCTCTCCTCCCCATCTCCTCAGCTCCCTTGAAGTATCTGGGAAACAGACCATTTTGTCCTCTGTAATATGGAACATTGCACATGACATTGATTTTTTTCCTTAGCCAGTGTGCTGTGTCCCCCAAAATAGACTGTCACATGGCATGCACAAGCCTTTCATTTCCTGAGCCCTCAACAGCAGCTCCAGGAATCATCGTCAGTGCCATTTATTACTTTGCCACGTGTGTGGCAAGCACCCTGCTAGGTATTTGACACCGTGTCTACAGTTTTCATACCACTCCTGGAAGGCGGGGCTTCCTTTACTTCCACTACCCACATGAGGAAGCCGAAGCTCAGGGAAGTTAAGATTCTGTGCCTTCAGGGAGTTGGGCAGTAGTGCAGCAGGTTAAGCGCACATGGCGCAAAGCGCAAGGACTGGCATAAGGATCCCGGTTCGAGCCTCCAGTTCCCCACCTGCAAGGGAGTCAACTCAGAAGTGGTGAAGCAGGTCTGCAGGTGTCTATCTTTCTCTCCCCCTCTCTGTCTTCCCCTCTTCTCTCCATTTCTATCTGTCCTATCCAACAACAAAAACAATAATAACTACAACAATAAAACAAGGGTAACAAGGGATTAAATAAATAAATATTTTTTATTAAAAAAAAAGATTCTGTGCCCACAAACATGGAGGAGCCTCTATTTGAATCCTTGTAACTGCATCCCAGGGATCCATACCTCCACCATGATGGGAACTCATCTCTGAATGATAACTGTGTCTGACTGGTCCCTGGCCCCATTAATCACAGGGCACCACATAGAGTCTCTCTCTCAAGGAGCTCTCAAGTGGGCTAGACTGCACAATACATTTTGTGATTTGTTCCTTTTTTTTTTTTTTTTTTTCCTGAGCCCATCTTTACCTGTTCACAACTTGGAGGTGAGTCTGGGGTGAGCTGAGGCGGCAGCCTGGGGAGCTGGCAGTGCTCTTTGTTCTGTGTTTACACCCCAGGCTGATGTCTCTGTTTGCTCTTTGCCTTCTTCCTTCTACTCTGTCAGGCCCCAGGACCCAGGACTCATTTGGGTCTGGCCTTGTGGTATTCCTGTTTGCAGCTCTGTCTGGGGCTAGCTGATGAGAAAGGATATCTTATTTGGCGTGGAACGTACTGCTGCTATGGCTTTCTCTAAAGGCCCCAGATGAGTTTAAAACATCTGGATGCTCTATGCACTGTTATTTGGGCCCTCTCCAGGGAAAACGGAGTGGGCTAGTCTTCAGAATCAGTAAACAGAAGGAAAGGTACACTAGGTCCTTTGGTCTATAGCTGACCCTCTGGTCTGAAGCTAGGCCTCACTCTGTCCTGCTGTCACAACTCCCAGGGAAGACCAGGGCTTGGTGTCTGGCCCATTATTGGCTATCAAGCCACTTTCCTATGGCTCTGGGTAGAGGTACTCAGCTCAGACTTTTTTTTTTTTTTTGGTAATTAATAGTAGGTTACTAGATTGTAAGATTACAGTGTAGAGTTCCATACTTCACCCACCACCAGAGTTACATATCCCCACCAAAGATATCACCACAGTTCTCACAAGCCTTACAGTTTCATTCCATTCATTCACTGGTTACTTGTCTATGCCAGGGGCCCTGGTCCAGTGTAGCATCCAAGGAGAGACTTTAGCCACAGCCCCTGTCCTCTTTGTGTTTGGCCCAGCACCTGCTGTTAGTTTGGTGAGGGATGGATGAGGACCTTTTTATATGTAGAGTGAATGCGGAACCCTCAGTTTTAGAAATGGAAAGCTGTGAAACTGGTGGGCTTGTTCAGAATCTCCCCATAACTTTGAGGAGAAGGAAACTGGCATAATAAGGAATTCAGCTGGAGGAAAAGCTACTAGTTTGACTGTGGTCTGCCCTGTGCAGTCAGGTGGAGCTGGTAACTGACCCAGGAAGTCTGGTCTGTTTCCTGTGCTCTTGTCTATTACCCCATGCCTGCAAACATGTGCATACATATTATGTATGTATGTCTCATCTTCCCAAGTGGCATATAGTCTGGGGGAGGAAGAAAGGACAAATAAAGGTATAATACCATTTCAAGCAAGACAGCTTGTAAATCGTGCTAAATTAGGCAGTGTAGACGAGAAACAGAGAATGTGGAGCTACTTTAGAGTAGAGGTGGGAGAGATCCCTGTGGGCTACAGTTATTTAGGGAAGGCTTCTGGCTGGGGGCGGGACTCAGGTTTCCCTGTGGGCAATAGGGTAGGGTCAAGTGTGCAGGTATGAAGGATGAGTGAGGAGTATGTAGAAGGATAAGTGATTTGAATAAGGTCGGACAGAGAGAGTAATATGATTTCCTTTAATGTAAAAGTGCTGTGTGTCCATGTTTCACACAAGAAAAAACAAAACCTCTTTTGTACCCACCATCTTCAACAAGAGTCCTCATTTTCTTTTGATGTTTAACTTTCTAGCCTTCCTTCCTTCTGTTCTTCCTCTACACCTCCACCCGCCCCGCCCCTCCCCTTTTTAGATAGAGACAAAGAGGCAGAGAGATAGAGAGTAAAAGTGACCACAGCACTGAAGCTTTCTTTAATATGCTGGGGACTGGGTTTGAACCTAGGTAGCACACATGGCAAAGCAGCACACTACCCAGGTGAGCTATTTCACCAGCCCTCTTTTTTTCCTTTTAGTCCAATTGGTTGTGTTACCACTAATGTTAGGGAAGGTCTTGAATAGTAAATGGGACATTTAGGTAAAAGGTAATCTTTTTCTTGCTTCTTGCTTATGGGGTACAAATGAGTGAAGTAGTCTAGAGAGAGGCAGCCAGCATCTCTGAGAGGCAAGCCTGGAGCCTGTGACAAGGCAGGGGCTGTTGCACCCCAGACTTGGGACACCAGTTTCTTCCCCCACTGCTCAGGGATCTCAGGTTTCTTCCTTTCTGCTGCTGCCCAGGGGGCCCAGGGGAAGGATTCCACTGAGTTGTCTTAAAAACCTGGCTGGTGGGTGGGTGGTGGCACAGCTGGTTGAGTGCACATGTTGCAGTGCTCAAGGACCCAGGTAGGAGTCCCTGGTCCTCACCTGCAGGGGGAAAGCTTTGCAAGTGGTGAAGTAGTACTGCAGGTGTCTCTCTTGTCTCTTTTCCTCTCTGTCTCCCCTTTCCTCTTGCCTTCTGGCTGTCTCTATCCAATAAATAAAATTTTAAAATTAATTAAATAAAACAAAAACACCAGGAGTCAGGCGGTAGTGCAGCAGGTTAAGTGCAGGTGGCGCAAAGCACAAGGATGGGAGTAAGGATCGTGGTTCGAGCCCACAGCTCCCCACCTGCAGGGGGGTTGCTTCATAAGTGATGAAGCAGGTCTGCAGGTGTCTATCTTTCTTGCCCCCTCTCCTGTCTTCCCCTCCTCTCTCCATTTCTCTCTGTCCTATCCAACAATGACAACAATAATAACTACAACAATAAAACAACAAAGGCAATAAAAGGGGATAAATAAATATTTAAAACAAAAAAGACACCTGGCATTCCCCCACCCCCTGCATGAAGATTCCGCTCTTCTCCAATGACACTCCCCCCCCCCCCCCCCCCCGGCTTCCTCCAGAGTCTCCTCTCTGGACTTGGGGCGCATGTGGTTTTGCCACACCACACGGCCTTGCTGCTGCGTGAGGTCATTCAGGGGAGAAACTATGTATAGTGGAGGTCTCACATCAGAACAGCTCCGTATTGTGCAGGCTGTTAGCATTGCCCTCCTGTCAGGGTCACTCAGACGCAGTGCCAGGCAGTACTCTCTGTGTTCCCCAGAAGGTGCTTAACACACTCAGGACCAGCATGCTGGCCAGGCCCAGGCCCAGACACCCTTAAAGGAGAAGCTCTGAGGAAGAAGCAGCTGAGAGTCAGGAGGCTGGAGTTCTCATGGCACCTGGGTGGCCAGGTGTTCACGCATCTCCTCTGCTTCACTGTCCCAGTGATAAGGCTAGTCTGGAAAAGGTACTTTGTATTAGGTTTTTTTTTTTTTTTTTTTTTTGGTAGAGACAGAAGTTGAGAGGGAAGGTGGAGGGAGGGAGAGAGAGGACTGGGGAGATAATGGTTATGCAATATGACTTTCATGCCCGCCACAAATCAGAGCTGAGCAGTGATCTGGTAAAATAAATAAGAGAGAGAGAGCGAGAGAGAGAGGAGGGGAAGGGGCACATCTGCAGCCCTGCTTCACCATGAAGCTTCCCCTTGTAGGTGGGGACTGGAGGTTTGAACCAGTATCCCAATGTCCTTAGGCGTTGTAACATGCACTCAACCAGATGTGCCACCACCCAACTCCATTTATATTACTTTTTAGGTGCAAACTTGTAAGGTTCTTTGATATATTTAGTCAAATGGGAATCAGGGAAACTAGGGCCCCAGGAAGTACCACTGAAGTCTGGGGGCCCAGAGAGCACAGAGTTTGGAAAACACTGGGCAAGTGGAGCCTCTGAGATTTCTTCCTGCCTTAGGGCTCATGGGTCTGGCCTTCAGATGGGCTCTGGCATATGAGACCCGCTGACAGGGTTGCAAGCTTAATGTTCATCTTGACTGGACTGGGGACCTAGCTAAGGAGCAGAACTCTAGAGACAGGACTTTGTTTGCTTATTTACCATTTACTTACTTATTTTTGTTATGGAGGCAGTTGTGGGCACCAGGAAGGCACAGTGTTTGCAGATTCATGGTCACTTTGGCCTGCATTGCCATGGACTTTTTTTTTTTCCTTGACCTTCTTTCCCTGCTTTCCTTTTAGTACTGGGTATCCCAGAGAAGAGCTGAAAAGGAGGTTACAGTGCACTTCAAGGAAAATGCATTTAATTTCCACGCCTGGGGCTGAGTTCCTCGTTATATGTGTGGAGGATTTGTAGAGCTCAGTGGTGCCTTTGGCAAAAATAGAAAAGCCAGACTCTGGCCAGTTTTTCTTCATTCAGCAAGTATGTTTGCTGAGCACCTTCTCTGTCTTCTTGCAGAAATGGACTTTTTTTTTTTCTTTTTCTCACCAGAGCACTGCTCAGCTCTGGCTTATGGTGGTACAGGGATTGAACCTGGGACATTGGATCCTCAGGCATGAGAGTCTGCATAACCATTATGCCATCTTGCTACCTTGCTCCCCTCCCCCTTTCTTGCAGAAGTAAAGGAGCTCCCGGCTGTGTTAGGACACTTGAGTTGCAAGCAGCAGAAACCAATGAATCTCACTTAAGAAAATAAATATTTCTCAATAGCTTAGGGGCGGTTGGGGGTTTGTTCAGGATACCAAAGCCTGTCTGGCCTTAAGCAGGGACTAGAAGAACCTTGTTAGAGTCACCCTTTGTCCCTCTACCTTTCTTCTTCTTCTTAAAAAATATTTTATTTATTTATTAATGATAGGGATAGGAAAGAAAGAACCAGACATCACTCTGGCACATTTGTTGCTGGGGATTGAACTCAGAACTTCATGCTTGAGAGTCCAACACTTTAACACTGTGCTACCTCCCGTGTGCAACACTTTTTTTTTTTTTTTTATTTTTATTTTATTTTTTTTTTTTTTAATTTTTTTTTAATATTTTCTCTCAGGAGTCAGGCGGTAGCGCAGCGGGTTAAGTGCACATGGCGCAAAGCACAAGGACCAGCGGAAGGATCCTGGTTCGAGCCCCGGACTCCCCACCTGCAGGGAAGTCGCTTCACAGGCGGTGAAGCAGGTCTGCAGGTCCTTTCTCTCCCCGTCTTCCCCTCCTCTCTCCATTTCTCTCTGTCCTATCCAACAACCAGGAACATCAATAATAATAACTACAACAACATTAAAAAGACAACAAGGGCAACAAAAGGCAAAATAAATAAATAAAATTAAAAAAATTTTTTCTCTCTTCCTTTCTGAGTTACCTTTTCTTCACTGCAGTCAGGCTTCCTCTTGCTCAGCCCACTTTGTCTCAGATGTTTCTGCTAGAAACACTACAAATCTGTCAACCTAAAGTTCAACTCCTATTGGCTTCGTTTGGATCACAGCTTGGGGACAGGGTCACATGTCTGTCAGGGGCTACTCCCGAAGATGGGAATTTGTGGGCTACACAGGCAGCCCCAAAGTTACTAGTTTCATCAGCCCTTAATAAGGAGGAAACTAGGCGTATGTGTCTGCTTACCCACCATACAGGGAGAAAAGAAAAGAAGTGACCCTGAGCTGGGCCTGCTTGTGGTTGAGCACACAGCTCCTCCAACTGGGGTTATTCCTGAGCTGTGTCAACACTGAAAGCCGAGGCCCCTCTGGGGTAGGTCAGAGGAAAGGGCTTGTTGGCAGGATTACAGGAGGCAGGATGGCCTCATGGGATCCGGGGCTGAAGACAGCTCTGTCTTTGGGGGCTGGTGCCTCTCTGCTTTTGTCTGAGCATCTGCTTCTTGGCTTCCCTCTCTTAGACCCAGCCTTCTCCTCTTACTCATCAGCTTGTTCCATGGCCAAGCAACCCAGTGCTGAGTCCTGGCAGCCAGTGGGCTAGCTTCTCTGGGTTGTGGATTACCCAGGCACTGGCAGCTGGGGTATCGGGGTGGCTGGTGTGCAGGAGGCCTGGCTGCCCCTCTTTCAAGACTTTGGGTGGGGCAGGCATCAAGATGTGACCTCTGGAACCCAGGAGGTGGCACAGTGGATAAAGTGTTAGACTCTAAAGCATGAGGTCCTGCATTCAATCCTCAGCATCATATGTGCCAAAGTGGTACTCTGGTTCTCAGCCTCTCTCACTTTTAAAAAATATTTTCAAATTATCTTTATTTGTTGGGTAGAGACAGCCAGAAATTGAGAGGAAGGAGGAGGTAGAGAGAGAGACTGAAAGACACCTGTAGCCCTGTTTCACCACTTGAGAAGCTTTCCCCCTTGCAGGTGGGGACTGGGGGCTTGAACCTGAACCCGGGTCCTTGCACATTGTAACATATGTGCTAAACCAGGTGCACCACCACCTGGCCCTCTTTTCTCTCTCATAAATAAAGTCAAAATAAACAAAAGCCAAAGAAGCAGTCTCCCTGGATTGCCTGCTGACACAGGAGAATGGAGCATTGAAGTTCGAATAGATTCAGGAGGGTCCAGGATTCAGCACCCAGGTGTATGATTTTGGGGAGGGGGCCTCAGAGGCACCTTAAGTGTCTAACTGGGGTGGGGGGGAAAGGTGTGTAGAGGTGACAGCACATGTGACCGGGGGGTCTCTGGGGACTTGAGAGGATACTTCTGGACTCAGGATTATTAGAGGAATTTGGGGCAAGGAGGCCAGCAGTGAGTGGGAAGAAGGGGAAAGGGTCTGCATGACATGATGCCCCCTTAAAGAGGGGGTCCACAGGAGGAAGCACAGGAGGGAAGCACAGGAGGGAAGCACAGGAGGGCCAGTGATGTAGTAGCCATGGGGTAGTAGCATTGGGGAGAAAGGGACTTAGCCTTATGGAGCATGAGGGCCTGTGGAGAGCTGCTTGTTTCAGTTTGGAGAGTTGCATGTATTCAGAGCGGAAAAGCAAGTCCCAGGGTAAAGGAGGGGGGTGCCTGTGGAATGGGTCCCAGCCCACCAGCCCTACTTCTCAGGAACTGTGACCCTGCCCAAGCTACCTCAGCTTCCTCATCTTCAAAATGGGAACAATGTCCGCTGGGTCAGAGAGACATGAGGAGGTCAGAGGTTATGTCCGTGGCTGTGCGTGTGCACAGGAAAGGCCTGCCAGATGCTGGCAGTCTCGTTGCCAGGGCTGCCTGTGTGACAGCATGTGTGGTGACCTTTCTTTAGGGTCAGGGAGCCTTCCTTCCTGGACCCGCAGTGTGACCTGGTGTCAGACTCCCAGGCAGGCAAGTGACAGACAGTTCCTCTAAAACCATACTACTTTGCAGTTTGGGGTGATGTAGAGGAGAGTACCATCTGAAACTTGAACTGGGGAGCCTGAGTCACCAGTGAGGTCTAGAACCAACTTCTGCCATCACCTTGATGGGTGCTGTGTGTGTAGAGTAAGTGCAGAGCTGAGACTAAGCTCCCGCTCCCCAAGAAGAAAAGCACTTGGGGATGGTGGCAGCTGTGGGTAGGCTTAGCCCACATACCTCTCAGAGTGGAGTTGACAGGCCCATAGTGAAAACCAGTAGGTGATTTCTGCCCTGTGGAGCACTTGTTACCCAGGAAAAAGGGAAATGATGAAACCTGCATACTGTTTTGTCACTGACCTAGGGAAGAGGACCCAGGTGGAGACAGTCCTTGGTGGCAGTGACAGGAATACTGGGGAAATCCTGGGGCCTGCAGAGTCAGGGGAACAGAGAGGATTTGAGGAGGGGCCCCAAGGTCAACCAGGAGAGGGCCTGCAATAACCCCACCACCACCCCCGTCTGACCTAACCTGTTTCCAGTCATCAGTGCCTGGTGGCCTGCTTCCTTCTCCTGGCTGCTACTCTCAGGATGTGCCCATAGCCTGCTCTTCCTGCCTTCCCTCTGGCTCACCTACAGCTCCCTCTCTCCAGGAGGCCTGCTTCCTGTGCCCACCCCCTTGGTTTGGCTCTTTTTGCCTGGCTTCCTTTTCCTGTTCCTCTAATCTCTCTGACTCTTCTTCCCTTTTGCTCCCACTGAGCCTTTCCCCCCACCCCAGGTTGACTGTATTCTCCTGCCAGCTTCTTTCTACCCCCAGGCCCCTTGGAGTATTACTTTTCCTAAAATGAAGCAGCTGTGCTTTCTGCTGGCCTGCCCAGCTGTTCTCATTCTTGACTACAGAGGTCATGTCATTTGTGACAATAAATAGGAAATGAGAACCAGGGAGGTTGCCAGGTGCCTCTAGACTGCTCGCCCAGCTGCCCACATTCTTACGGGGTGGGGGGGAGGGTGTCACAATAAAGATAATAAAGCTAATGCTTGCAAACATTTTTTCTATTCACTTATTTTTTAGAAGTGGTGCTGTGCACTTTCTATGTTATTTCATCTAGAACCTAGCAAGGCAAGTTGGCATCGTCTCAGAGTGAAGGAAAACTAGGCTCAGAGAGGTCATGTGATTTATCTGATCTTAGTGGCATACCAGTTGCAGAGTGGCACTAGAAGTTGTGTTAGTCTGACTCCTGTGCTCACCTCTTAGTCCTGGGGATGTGTTTGCTTCTCACTGGAGAAGAAACACCCACTGCATCTTATCTTTTCTTCCAGCTGCCTGTTAAAAGCAGTAACTAGCTCAAATATGGAAACCTTGATGCTGTGCTCTCCAAATCCCCAACAATGAAGAGACCTTTCAGTGCTGTGCTTGCAGTATTTCTCTTTGCTGTGGGCTCCACCATACTATTTTACATCTGGGAAAAAATGACCTCTAAGCCTTAGAACTTCATTGGACAATATCCTGCCAAAGGGACTTCAGATCAGAGATAATGGCCCAGTCTCTTGACTTTCCATCTGATGCTCTTCCTACTGATCATGTTACCGTTCTCTTCTGAGAGTACCAGAAAAACATCCCAAAGATGACTTCTTCTATATGTTCTGTATTGCCTTAGAGTGTTTATACTCTGCAGTAGGCCCTTTGTGTTCTGTTCTTGTCTGTAAATGGTGGTCATCAATGGGGAAGGGAATTAAAATCTCCAGGGATCAGGAAATATGTGAAGTTTGGAAAAGCATACTCACAATCACATCTTTAGGTTTGGAAAATATATTTCTTTTGTCATCTCTGGGACTGAGAGAAAAAGAGAGAGAAAGACCACAGCATGGAAGCTTTCTTCAATGTGGTGGGTGCCCTGGTAAATGTATTTATTTATTTATTCATTCCCTTTTTGTTGCCCTTGTTTTTTTTAATATATATATATATATATATATATTTTTTTTTTTTTTTTTTTTTTTTTCCTCCTCCAGGGTTATTGCTGGGCTCGGTGCCTGCACCATGAATCCACCGCTCCTGGAGGCCATTTTTTCCCCCCTTTTGTTGCCCTTGTTGTAGCTTCATTGTGGTTATTATTATTGCCCTTGTTGACGCAATTCGTTGTTGGATAGGACAGAGAGAAATGGAGAGAGGAGGGGAAGACAGAGAAGGGGAGAGAAAGATAGACACCTGCAGACCTGCTTCACCGCCTATGAAGCGACTCCCCTGCAGGTGGGGAGCCGGGGGCTGAACCGGGATCCTTACGCCGGTCCCTGCGCTTTGCGCCACATGCGCTTAACCCACTGCGCCACCGCCCGACCGCCTAGTATATATATTTTTTATTTATTCCCTTTTGTTGCCCTTGTTGTTTTATTGTTGAAGTTATTATTGTTGTTTGTATTGATATCGTTGTTTCTGGATAGGACAGAGAGAAATGGAGAGAGGAAGGGAAGACAGAGAGGGAGAGAGAAAGAGACATCTGCAGACCTGCTTCACTGCTCGTGAAGCGACTCCCCTGCAGGTAGGGAGCCAGAGGCTCGAACCAGGATCCTTACTCCAGTCTGCGCTTTGTACCACCTGCGCTTAACCTGCTTCGCTACTGCCCGACTCCCAAATATATTGTTTTTTTAAAATGTAAAGTATTTAAAGTGCATTTTGACAAAAATCTTGACTGGTATTACAGTCATTCTCAAATGGAGTGTAGCACATGCTGGGTTGTGTGAATTCTGTGTTTATCAAAACAGGATGTGTGTTTTATTTTAAAATTTCTTACTGTTCCTTTATCCCACCTGGAGTTAACTTTACATTGGTCCGTTGAGATTACCTGCCATTTCTATTGGACTTGTGTTTCCCAGGTATGGCTACCTTTCTAAAGCCCCTCCCATAATGATTACTATTTCTTAGTGCTCTGTGAAACTCTTCCTCCTCTCGTGGGAAGAAACACACAATATGACTTTGGGTGCTCTTTGTTTCCTCTTTGGGTGCTCTCTAGTTTCCTTCCTCCCTTTGTGGGGGAAACAGAGTGAAAACAAAATAGCCATAGACTCAGGTAGGACCCTCAGTGGGACTGGGGTTCAGGCCCTAATATTCCCTACCTTGGCTAGGGATTCATGTTGGTCCTCGTAACACCTTTAGGAGAGCAAAGAAAAGAAGCCGCTCCAGGTTGGTGAGCAAGCGTGAATTAGAACCACAGCTTTCCATCTCTGGTCCCCACTTAGTGCTGGTCTTGACCTAAAGGAGGCACTCATCCAGATGGGGTGGAAGGGGCTGCCTGCTTAAAGGCAGCAAAGAGCAGGAAGCCTTCCAGAGGGGAAAAGAAGCAGAAGCTTCGAAAAAGCTAGTAGTCACCTCAGCTAGATTTCTCCCCAGGTGTTTTCCCTTTACTGAGGAAGAGGAAGGCCAGGTCTGGAGCCTTTTCCCAAACATGCAGCCCCTGGCCTCCACAGGACGGAAACTGGTGTCTGTCTGCTCTGACCTTTTTCCCATAGCAGTCCCTTCCTTGGTGTCCTTGGAAGAGAGAAGGACCCTCAGAAGGGAGTTTTCTGGGGAAGCTGAACCAGACATGGAAGCCCAGCACCTGCCAACCTCCCATTAGCTTCCAAGTTCTGTGTTAATCTTGTTATTTAATCTGGAATACTTTGGACCTCTTTGCTTTTTTCTTTGTCTTCTCACCTGGGAGCTATTATTCATTCCGCAGGTAAGGATAGTAGATTCAAATGCAAATAAGGCCTGTGAAAGGCTGGGTGGGGAGCCCTGCTGGCCTGGTCTGGGGAGGCGGCATGCTGGCTGAGTGTTTGGTGTTTGGTCACACAAGGGTCATTAACTCCTGGTATAAACTAAACTTGAAACTCTTGGAGGAAGGGATCCTTGTTTACCAGTCAGCCTGCAGGCTTGGCATGATGCCTGGTATTATATAGATGCTTGGTGTGACTTGGGGGTTGAGCATTTCCCTCAAGCATCTCTCTGGGAAGGCTGTCCAGCTTCTAACCTGTGCTTCTCTAGCTCAAGACCTGCTATAGCTGCTTAGTGATAGAGCAACTCAGTGATTTGGGGGAACCTGAAATCATGTCAAGAGGAGCTAGGGCTGGTCAGCAAAAAAAAAAAAAAAAACCACAAAAACACAAAAATCTGTCATTAGTATGTTATTACCCAGCCCTTCCTAAATGTCAGGCACAGTTCTAACAGCTTCACTACAGGATCCTCACAGCAGCTAACAAGGAGGGTTCTATCATTTCTATTTAAAAAGGGAGGAAACTGGGACTTAAATTGAATGAACTGCCCAAGATCATCTGCATGGGACCTGGAGTGGGTCTCTGATTCCCAAACTTATAATGTTGAGTGAATCCAGGGCTGCCTGGAGAATTCATCATGTGAGAGAGCTGACCCTTGGGGGTTCATATTTTAGGAAAGTGTTTTTTTGTTCCCATCAGGGGGATTTCTCTCTCTAAAGGGGGGCAGTCAGACATGAGGAGGATGCCCTGCCTCCTGAATGCCTCACTTCCCTGTAGGACCACCTTGGATTAAAAGCTGAAGCTCAGGGGCTGGGCGTTAGTGCTGCAGGTTAAGTGCAGGTGGCGCAAAGTGCAAGGACCGGCATAAGGATCTTGGTTCGAGCCCTTGGCTCCCCACCTGCCGGGGGGTGGGGTGGGGGTTGCTTCACAAGCAGTGAAGCAGATCTGCAGATGTCTATCTTTCTCTCCCCCTCTCTGCCTTCTCATCCTCTCCCCATTTCTCTCTGTCCTATTAACAACAATGACAGCAGTAACAACAGTGATAAACAACAAGGGCAACAAAAAAGGGGAAAAAATAGCCTTCTGGAGCAGTGTATTCATAGTGCAGGCACTGAGCCCCAGCAATAACCCTGGAGGCAAAAAAAAAAAAAAAGCTGAAGCTTTCTTGTGAGAGTTGGTGGTGGGGAGGAGCTTTTTCTGAATCAAGTTATGAGAGCTACCTGCAGCTAGGCATGAGCAGCAACAGAGCTCAGACTTCATGGGTCACGCCGACCTGGATTCCTGATTCTCCTTGAAACCCCAGCTGCTATACATGCAGACTGGGCCCAGGGCTCCTCCAGCCAGAGCTTGTCAGCTATTATACCTGGACCCCTTAGAAATAGGCTGCACAGCCACCTTGCCAGGTCTCGGGACTGTGGCATGAGGATTGGCACTAGGACAGGAGCAGACTGAGGTGGGCTTGCCTCTTCGGGGCTGCCAACCATCAAGCCAGCTGTGTTCTGCAGAGTGGTGGCTATTTGCATAGACTGCCCTCTGAGTTTTGCTTTGCCTCACTGACTTCCTGTGGCTGGCTGATGGCTCCAGGATGTAGAGGGACCTGGTGTGGAACCAGAGCCCCTGTCATAACACCTACTGAATTGATGTAGGTGGGAGTCATTTTGTATACCAAAGAGGCTGCAGGAGGAAGTCTGACAACTGATCACAACTGAGCCCTTCAAGGTCTGGCTGAGATCAACTCTGTAACCCTGAAGCATGGTGGTGGGCCATGGGAGCTGGAAAAGTCCTTGTGGAGGTAATGTCCACCTGCCCATGTGGATTTGTTCAACTCAGCCCCCTGCCAGTTGGGCAGCCAGGCTTTCCCTGGATAAGGGTAGCTTTGATCATACTAATGAAGAGAAAGCCCTTCCTTGTTTGCTGCCTCCCCTATAGAGTCTGTTCCCATGTGCTGTCTCATCGCCCTGCACCATTGAGTGAGGGCCTGCACTCAGTGAACCTGGAGCAGCCCAGCAGGCCACCTCTGTGTCTATCATTCTGCACCAGGGCATTATCTGCTCCCCTTTGCTGAAGTTTTCTTGCTGCTGTTCCTATGAGGTGATTCCAGGGTGAGCCTGTCTCTCAGTGCAATGGGGGCCAAAGACAGGGTGTAGTCCTTGTACAACTCACCCCAGAGATGTGACGAGGCAAGAAACACAACCCGGGAGGTGTTCAATCTTAATATTTGCTATTCCGGCACATTCTGTCTCCTTCCAGACCTCCGGCATGTTTTATGGAGTCTGAAAGCTCTTTTCAAACAGCAAGGTCAACACTTCTAGTTTCTTTCTTCTCTACCTGGCTGGCAGAGTAAGGGTGGGGATGGACACACAGGAGCCATATGGTGCCAGGGACAAGACATAGCAGCTTGGAGGAGGGTTCTGGAGAGGGGCCAGGCTGTGATGGCTGAGTGCCTTGGAGAAAGCCACTGCATCAGGGCCGGGCCCACCCCAGCAGCTGTCTTCTCTTGCTGCTTCAGAGTTCACTCACCTCTCTGGCCTCTCTGCTTTCCCAGCTTTTCTCTTTTCTTGTGAAGCAGTTTTCATCTATTGTGCCTTCTACTTCTGCTCATCTGGAGAGTCCCTGATCGATCATAAGATGTATCACTCCAAATACATCATCTTTCTAGTATCTTCTCTGGGATTCTGTAACCCTTCCTGCTTAGAGCCAGTCCTGTCTGCACCTGGGAGCTTGGAATCAGAGCCCTACCAGATACCATGCACACCTCACTACTAGCCTGCCTAGGACATCTACATGTCTCTTGCAGAAGGTGGCTTCTTTGACTGCAGGGAAATTGATTTCACAGCAATGCCATAATCTTGACATTGGACAGGTCCATTGGTGGGAATTTTATGTACCATCACAGAACAACAGGGAGGCTATTGAGGGCAGGAAATGAGTATTGGCAGGATACCTTCCACATGCCAGTAATATACCAGAGTTTCCCAGAATAGCAGCCCTGTAAACTAGCACCATTTCCTCGGCTTTATAACTTGCACAGTTCAGGCTTTCTCAAGGCCACATGGCCAGCCTGTGCCTGGAGTCAGAACATGAAGTTTCTTCTTCTTGGTTCCACCTCTGCCCCTGGTCTGTGCTGCCTTTCTGTTAGCAGGGCCTCTCTCTCTAATTCCTTTCCTCCCTGGTGCTGAGCCCAGCACCTGGCACAAACATGTGGCATCTGTGGCTGAGCTGTCAGGCAGGGGCTTGATGAGCTGGGCAGAGATGGGGTGGCTGGGCAGAGGACTCAGCACCTGGGATAGGGGGAGAGCCAGAAGCTATCCTCTGCCCTGGCCCTTCTGTGAGGGTATGACTTGTGGTAGCACAAACTTAAGTGTTGTGAGTCTCTCTCAAAAACAGAAGGAAGGAGAAGTGGTGCTGAGTGTAGTGGACCGAGGATTGTTCATCTCTGAGGACACCTGAGGTCTGTGAAGACACAACTTCCTCAGTGGCAGGTGCTGTGTGTAGCGTTCTGTCCTGCCAGCTCCTTGCTCATTTCTCTCATTCCTTACCACAGCTGGCAGGGTGAGTGTAAGGAGACTCATTGAGAGGGCTGTGCATTTGACTTTGCGTCCCTTAAGTCTTTCTTACCAGCGGGAAGCCAGCTTTTAAACCTTTGGGGACCAAATTAGTACTTCTGGGTCCTTCCATTGACTCTGATGCTGCCTTTCCCCACTTCCATCATAGCATTGTTTCATCCATTTCTTATCTCCTTAGGAGTACCTCCTGGAGTTTTGGCCCTGACCTATACTTTTCTACTAGGCCTCAGTGGGTGGGTGGTGCTCAGGACGTACCAGTTCCCTATAGGCTCTGAGAAAGGGATGAGGATGATAGTCTTAAGTCTCCTTGGTGCTCTGCTCACCCTGTGATCTGAGTGCATTCACTAATGCAAAGCTGTACCACTGTACAGGAGCCCAGCTATGTGGGCCTTCAAAGATGGGGTGCTTATTTTTCTGTTTCATATCATGACCCTGATGCCCCCGATATGAGCAGACCAGGTGAGAGGGGCAGTTCCTCTGGAGCGGCTGCATCATCAGAGGACCTCATTTTCCACACCGCACTGCCTCTGCACCTGGGCTCTGACCCATGGAAGGGATTAGAGAAGGCAGATGAGGCGTGCCCACTGTCCTGTGGCTCATAGCTTTCACCTGCATTGGCAAGAGTGAGGCACATGGCCACCCTCACTGCAGAGGAGGCTGGGAAATGTAGTCTGGTGCAGCTGTGCTTGCCCAAGAAGGATAGAGTGGATTTGGGTACCAACAGAAGATCTTGCCACAAAGATGCAAAGTATTCACATTGGCATGTGTTGAAAGGAGGCTGTCTCCTTGTCAGTAAATGCCTGCTCTTTGAGAGTCTGCATGCTTTGACAGCCCCCCTCCCCCAATATCTGAGTGCCAGACTCGATGCCTATGAAGCAGAGGCTGACTAAGGCGATTTCTGCCCATCAGCAGTGCAGTGTGGTCTGGAGTGGCGAAATACGGAGTTCAGACCACCTATCAGTGCCAGCACTGAGCCACGCACGGTGTGTGAGGCCCTGCAGAAACCCAACTAAAATCTGCACCTTGCCATGCTCACAGTGGTGAAAGTGAAGTGCTGGGAGCAGGTCTGGTCTGGGTAGTTAAGAGGGTATGCAGAAGGTCTGGGCAGGTGGCACACACATTACCATGTGCAAGGACCTGGGTTCCAGTCCCCAGTGCCCACCTAACCCTAACCCCAACCAGTTTCACAAGCAGTGAAATGGTACTGCAAGTGTCTGTCTCTTTCCTTCCTCTCTCCTCCATCCCTCTAAATTCCTGTGTTCTATAAAATAAAATAAACATTAACAACAAAAAAGAGGGTTCACAGAAGTGGCACCAGAGCTGGGCACAGAAGAATGTTTTGTATTTTTTCCTCTCTCCTAGAGCACCGCTTAGCTCTGTCTTATGGTGATACAGGGGATTGAACCTGGGACTTTGGAGCCTCGTTCACAAGAGTTTCTTTGTATAATTATTATGCTGTCTCCTCCTGCCACCCCCCACCCCCATTGGGTTTCACTGCTCTGGGCTAACTTTTTCAAGTAGAGGGAGGGAAAGCCGCCACTGTACCAAAGCTTCCTCTAGTGGGGTGGGGGCCAGGCTCGACCTGGGTTACCTGCACAGCAAGCCAGGTGCCTGCCCAGATGAGCTATCTTGCATACCCAGCAGAGTTCATTTTCAGCAGATGGAGGTGGGTGTTCTTTTAGCAAAGGCTGACTTGGACATCTTTAGAGGCTTGGTGGCCCAGCACAGGAGGAGAGAGGAGCATATCAAGATGTCTCCAAGGCTTTTCCTCACTGTGCACTGATCTCTGCACCTGTCTGATTCTTAGAAGCCTTCTCTGGCCACACATTCTAAAATTGTACCCCACTCCATATTATTTTTTCAGATTTAATTTTAGCACATTGAAATACTTAGTACATCTACACAAACTTGTGTGTTATCCCTCTCCTCCTGAAGAGTAAGTGGCATGAGAACAAGAATTTTCATATAGAATCTGGAAGAAAAAAAAAAAAGATACATGGATATTTTTTGGCTGAACAAATGAGTGAGAAGAAATGTGACTTGGAGGTTATAGCTTTGGAAATCCCTGATTTCCATGCCAAAGAGTTGAGCTTTTATTTTGTAGGCATTTGGGAGCCGTGGAAAGTTTTTGAGCAGGGGAGTGACATGAGCACTATTGAGGTTACTGGCAGCAGGAAGATGGATTGGAAAAGGGAGAACGTCTTGCCTGACCCCAGCTGAGTTCTCAAACAGCATACCCTTTAGCCTTGAACCCCGTTTGCAATCTGGGAACCTTTTCCTGGGTACAGTATTTGTTTGTTTTTAAGGTAAGAGACAGGCAGGGGAGAGAGAGGACTGTAGTACAGAAGCTTCCTTCAGTCTGGTGAGAGCTGGGCTTCTATGATGAGTCTTTGCCTCTAGTAATGATGTAGATGTCAGCTGACCTCTGATCACCCCCCTTTTTTTGAGGGGTCAAAGAGGGTCTAGCAAGCATACTAGATACTGGTGGTGGAAATGAAAATTGATAAAGTCTTGCTGGAAAACTGATTGGCAAAAGGGACTATGAATCTTAGAAATATCCCTACCTTTGACCTAGAAATTCCACACAGAATGTATAAAGACTCAGCAGATTCAAGTATGAAAAATCAGAAATAATTTTTTTGATCAGTGCCACACTTAGCTCTATTGATGATGCCAGGGATCAAACCTGGGACCTTTGCATGCAAGTCCTATGCACTATCTCCCTGGACTTAGACATAGTTCAAGTGAGTGACTCAGGTGCCTCTCATCTTCCCTTACCTCCATCCCCACCATAATTCTGTCTGTCCTGTAAGAGCCATTCAGTATAGTCTGTGTCCATGCTCTTTCTCTCCTGTGTTTATGTGCCATCTTTCTGATTGCTCTTCCTGTCACCAGCCCCAGAGCCCAATCTGCTGTTGGATTCCAGAGTGAGCTAGGAGAAATCCATGTCCTCCTTATGCTTCACCTCTTTGGGAGCGCTCTCATCTCTTGTAGGAGTTAGTGTTATGTTATGTTATGTTATGTTATGTTATGTTATGTTATGTTATGTTATGTTATGTTATGTTAATTGTATTACACTATATTATTTTATTTTATTAGAGACAGAGAAATTGAGAAGGGAAGTGGAGATAGGGAAAGAGACAGAGAGACATCTGCAGCCCTACTTCACCACTTGTGAAGCATTTTTCTTGCAGGTGGGGATCAGGGACTTGAACCCAGATCCTTGAGTACAGTATTGTGTCTGCTTAACCAGGTGTGTCATCGCCTGGGCCCCAGGAGTTAATTTCTTTTTTTAAAAATATTTATTCCCTCTTGTTGCCCTTGTTGTTTTATTGTTGTAGTTATTATTGTTGTTATTGATGTCATTGTAGTTGGATAGGACAGAGAAATGGAGAGAGGAGGGGGAGAGAGAAAGATAGACACCTGCAGACCTGCTTCACCACCTGTGAAGCGACTCCCCTGCAGGTGGGGAGCTGAGGGCTTGAACTGGGATCCTTAACGTTTATATTTATTTATTTCCTTTTGTTGCCCTTATTATTTTATTGTTGTAGTTATTGTTGTTATTGATGTTGACATTGTTGGATAGGACAGAGAGAAATGGAGAGAGGAGGGGAAGACAGAGAGGAGGAGAGAAAGATAGACACCTGCAAACCTGCTTTGCCGCCTGTGAAGCAACTCCCCTGCAGGTGGGGAGCTAGGGGCTCGAACTGGGATCCTTATATCGGTCCTTGTGCTTTGTGCCACATGCACTTAACCCACTGCTACTGCCCAACTCCCAGGAGTTAAGTTCTTTTTTAAAAAATTTTTTTATATTTATTTATTTTATTTTCCCTTTTTGTTGCCCTTGTTTTTCATTGTTGTTGTAGTTATTATTGTTGTTAGATTATTGTTGTCATCCTTGTTAGATAGGACAGAGAGAAATGGAGGGAGGAGGGGAAGACAGAGATAGGAAAAGACAGATACCTGGAGACCTGCTTTACTGCCAGTGAAACAACTCCCTTGCAGGTGGGGAGCTGGGGGCTTGAACCGGAATCCTTACACCGGTCCTTGCGATTTGTGCCATGTGCGCTTAATCCGCTGCACTACCACCTGACTCCCAGGAGTTAATTTCTTTTTAAAAAAAAAAAAATTATTTATTTTATTTTACCTTTTGTTGCCCTTTTTTTATATTGTTGTAGTTACTTTTGTTGTTATTGATGTCATCGTCGTTAGATAGTACAGAGAGAAATGGAGAGAGGAGGAGGAGACAGAGAGGGGGAGAGAAAGACACCTGCAGATCTGCTTCACCGCCTTTGAATCAACTCCCTTGCAGGTGGGGAGCCGGGTGGGGGGGGGGGGGCGGTCCTCGAACCGGGATCCTTACGCTGGTCCTTGCACTTTGCGCCAAGGAGTTAATTTCTATACTCTCTCTAATCCGATGATGACACATCCCTGCCTCTGCTTTAACTTTACTTGTGGGTTGGGTACCTCTTACTGTGCATGGTCCAGTCTGGCAGCACTGTTGTAGTGCCCCTCTGAGCCTTTCCCTGGATAGCCCTGTCTCATCCCTTAGCTGACTTTTGTGCTCCCCACAGGCCTGATTGGATATATGGTTTTTTGTTATCTTTTTACATTTGTTTCTCTTACTAGCTTTCATCTTGAGAGCCTATCTTGATGACTTTGTGTTCCTGGTACAAAGAGAAACTCTACACGTTTCTTTTTAATTTTTTAAAAATGTATTTATTTATGGGGGTGGGGTGGAGGAAAGAGGACCAGAGCATCACTCCAGCACATATGATACCAGGGATCAAAGTCAGGACCCTATGCCCGTGTGTCCAGTGCTTTACCCACTCTGCCACCTCTCAGGCCACCAGCTCATGTTTCTTTTTCTCCTCTTCCTTTTCCTCCTTCTCCTACTTCTCTTCCTCTTCCTTCTTCTTATTATTGACACCAGACTTGGCTTTGAGGCTTGGTGCTGGCACTATGAATCCACTGCTCCTTGTGGCTATTTTTTTTTCTTTGCTGTTTTATTTGATAGAACAGAGACAAATCGAGAGGGGTGGAGGACATTGAAAGAGAGAGAGACACATGCAAACTTACTTCACTGTTTGTGAAGCGTCCCCCATGCAGGTGGGGAACAGGAGCTCAAATCTGGGTCTTTGTGCATGGTAATGTATGCACTCAGCCCAACCCATTGTGCATCACTGCCCAATCCTGGCATTTTCTTAAATGAATGGAGAATGATGCACGCTTACTCCCCTCCCCCCCCCACTTTTTTCAGAAAGAGAGTTAAGAGTTGAGGGGAGAGAGAAAGAGAGGGACAGAGAGAACAGCATCAAAGCTTCCTTAAATGCAGTGGGGCTTGGACTCAAGCCTGGGTTGTGCATATGATAGAGTAGCACACTATCCAGGTGAGCTCTTTTGCTGGCCTTGATGCATTTGTGCCCAGCATATAGTAAAATCTTCATAAATACATAAAATTTGACTGGCTTTGCATGAAGCACAAACAGCAGGAATTTTGGCAGTGTGTCATTTGTTCTGAATTTCCTCTGTCCTGTTTCCTGAATTGATCTTGAGAAGAGGAAGCTGGATACCTGCATTCTCCTGGCATTCCCACAGGTGAATCTCCCGAGCAGCCAGGTTGGAAGTCACTGGCAGCCAGCATCAGGTTAAAATAAAAATGATGTTGAGGACACTCCGTTGGTGGCCATTCTGATTGTACACGCCCTGTGATCGCAGTAGTGTGTGCATTTAGAGGAACAGAAAGAAAATCTCCCAACATGGGATTGCTGGTTATTTGGGGGTAATAAGATTTGGATGACTTACATTTGCTTCTCTTTATGTTATGTAGTGTTGGCCTATTCAGAATGCCTCAACTTTTAAACAACATAAACAGTGGAAAGGGGAGTTGGATAGCAGAGTCCTGGTTGTGCTGGGCAGTATGAGTCAGTCGGTTAGTCCCTGCCTGGGTTGCAGCCTTGAGCTAGCTTCTGGTCAGATCCTGACCCTCAGGCCCTTCCTGAACGTCGTTGTCGGCACCTAGAAACTGCCTTGTGTCTGTCTGCCCAGTTGCACCTTAAGGTAGTTCTCAAATGGGTTGGTGGGGTAGCGTGGCATTGGTGCCGCTGACTTGCAGGACTTGGCGTTGTGATACTGGGGGGTGGGAAGATAGCCAACAGGTAGTGTGAAGTTGAGGTGACCAAGTGGGGCACTGAGTGAGGAAGGTGGAGTAATTATTGTTTGTTTGGATTTTTGGGGGGGAGGGGCAACCAGCTGGAGGGAGTACCCTGCATCAAGTTGCTCTTGGTTTGTAATCTCTTGGCTCTAGATTGAGCCAACCAGCCAGAGTTGTCCATGTCCTCTGAGGGATGTGTGAGCAGGCAGTGTTGTGTTATCTCTGGCCCACACAGACCATGGTCAGTGTCCAGGGAAGGCAACACAGCTTTACAGCCACTCTCCCAGCCAGGGGGGGAGGGGAGAGCTCTGCTGCTGACCTTGCAGCTGCCTCCTGGCTGGTGTGTCCCTAGGTTAGATGTGCTAGCAAGCATGCAGTATCCCCCCTTACAGGGCAGCTCCCTCAGCCACTCAACCTGCAGCTGGGTTGGAACTGAGAGGAAACTTTCTTCAGCAGACAGGAGCTAAGCCCACAGAGCTCCTCCCTGTCCCTTTGGTGATGGTGCTGAAAACAGATACTTCCAGCTGCCCTAAGTTTGCTGCCGCCTCCTCTCCACCCTGCTGCCAGAGCCAATCTTCCGGGATCAGATCTGTGGAGAGGAGGTTTGGGGCAAAACAGGTGGTTTCCTCCTAGCACACAGCTACTACCAGCTGCATCCAGTCTGCAAGGCACTTTCCTCAGGCTTTGCTTCCTGCTGGGTTTCAGCACCTTGGGAATGTGCCTGCCTGCCTCCTATGCCCTGGGGTGGGGGTTGAGGGTGGGGAGAGAAGGAGGCTGTGTCTGTCTGGCCTTGGGCTGGTGTAACACACCTAAGAGAATGAGACTTTACCTGTCAACCCGGCCCCCACCCCCTCCCCACACCCCCACCCCAAGTCTGACTCAGCTTCTGCTTGACACAGATCTTAAGCCCTCACCCTAGTCAGACAGGTCTCAGGAAGGACAGGTGACTTGGCCAATCCAGCTCTCCCAGCCCAGCCAGGCCTTGCAGCCATCTAATCTGGGGAATCCTGCAGGCAGGACTAGCTATGACCTTCCCGGCCACCCAACTGTCTGTCCTTTCTGAAACAAAGGCCCACACATACATGCACGCACACACAGCTAACTTGACTTCATAAGAAGACCAGCTGTTCTCTGTCTTTTGGCAGGTTCCCTTTGTTACCCTTTTTCTTCCTCTCTTACTCACCTTCCTCCCAGGAGACCTATGCTCCTGCTATCTGCTATGTGAGCCACCCCCGTGGGTCCTTTCTTGGCCTTGACTGAGTACCTGTTGTGTGCCAGGCCTGAACCCTGGGGCTTCTGGGAGGGGTCAGACTCAGCCCTGCCCTTGTGGCTTGTTTGCCCAGCTACTCATACAGAGTGACTTGAGAGTTATTGGAGCCAGAGCAGCTAGAAAGAGTCTGGCCTTAGAGGTGGGTAGAAGGCACCCAGAATCCTGGCTGAGCTTTTTATACCTTGTCATGACAAGGATCTTTTATTGCCTTTCCTGATAAGGCTAAAAATTCTCTCTAAAGCCACACTTAAGAGCTTAAGAATCACACACACACACACACACACACACACACACACACACACACACACACACACACACACTCTCTTTAATTTTAAGTCAGTGCATACAGAAATAAAATAAAAGGACTGACCCTTGCCCCTTGAGTAGAAAATCAAGTGTGTATTTCCCCAGATCCTTTTCCTGCCTATGTGAATGCTGTCTTTTTTTAAAAAATATATATTTATAAAATGGAAACACCGACAAGACCATAGGATATTTGGGGTTCACTTCCCATCACCAGAGCTCCGTATCCCATCCCCTCCCCTGATAACTTTCCTATTCTTTATCCCTCTGGGAGTATGAGCCCAGGGTCATTATGGGGTGCAGAAGGTGGAAGGTCTGGCTTCTGTAATTGCTTCCCTGCTGAACATGGGGTGAATGTTATCTTTATTAGCTCAGGTGAGCTGTTTGGGAAGCACACAGACTCTATGGGCTGCCATCTGACCCCTAAAGGTAACTCCAGTCCTAGTCCTCTGGTGCATTCACAGTCTACTTTGCTACCACCCTGCCTCGCCAGCTTGCGCTCAGCCAGCATTGGGAGCTTGTGTTGCCAGCCCTGATTGGCCAGGATTGCAGCTGCCTCCACCCCCTCTGACCTTGACTGTGGGAAATCACACCTGTACTAGGAATGGGGACCCCTGAGCTTTCCAGCCCATTCTTCCTCCCTTAGGCTAATTCTGTCACCTCCTTTACCCCTTCCCCATCAGCTGGCCTCCGGAAGCTGTCTGAGTAGTCAGAGAGACATCACAACATTTTGGGCTGATGTAAACAGCTAGCATTTCATCAGCTCTTTGTGAACCCCTGGCTTCCATAATATGCTCATCAGAAGCTGTACATGACAGCTCTGTCTTAGCATTTTCTTTTCTTTTTTCTTTTTGCCTCCTGGGTTATCTCTGGGACTTGGTCACTAAGAATCCACTGCTCCTAGAGGCCATTTTTCCCATTTTGCTGTCATTGTTGCTGTTGTTATTGGATAGGACAGAGAGAAATTGAGAGGGGGGAGAAAAAGACGCCTGCAGGTGGGTAGCCCCTGCTCTGCACACTGAAGACCCATTTTATTTACACAGTCCTGGTTTTGTCAATGAAGACTGAAGGCCAGTGCCTCATAGGAGGCCAGGGAGCAGTGGGCTCTTTGGCTTCAGCTCACCTTGCTGGCCCCCCCACTCATGCTCCAATCTGACTGCAGACCTTTGCCTTCTTCCAGCCTCCGCTTCTATGAAGCCTTGCAGATGCACTCCCTCCGCCCTTTGCTTCCCCTCAGCCTCCCTATCTTTTATGATACCTCCTGTCTGTCTGGTGGTATGGTCTTCACTCGCTTTCTCACTCATTCAGTGAGTGAGTGTTGTGGACTCAGTCTGTAAGCACAGTGTCGGGGCCTCTGTGAAGGAGAGGCTGGGGTCTGCTTTGGAGCAGCTGACCTTCTGATGGGGGAGCCAGGGAGAGAAATGAATAAACAGACCTCTGTGAAGTGGGGGAGCCTCTTTAGTGAGGGTGGCAGGGAGACCTTGAGGCACTGAGGTGATTACAGTGACATCCTCATTTGCCCAACTTTCTCTCCCACTGCCTGCAGGATTGTGAGCATAGTGGGCGCTCAAGAATCATGTTGAAATGAATCTGGGCCATGACCCTTTTGTCTGGGCCTCAACACCCAGGGAGCCAGTACTCACCACCTTCTCCCAGCCTCAACCCTCCTCCAGCTGTCATTTGACGGGAGAAGAATTGGGTCACCTTGGGGGCGGAGTGGCAGGGTCCCAAGAACTTGGGTGTGGACCAGCAGCACTGCTCCCAGGCCTAGCCCAGCAGGAGCAGAGTGAGAGCGAGACTTCCATCACGAAGATGCACCCTGTCCCTTGTAACTGCCATGATCTCTAAGGGAAAATGAGGCCCAGAGCTCTAGCAGTAGCAGAGACCAGAGTGAGGGGGAAGGTGGGCAGTATGTAGTAAATACTGTGTGTGAAGCCTGCTTATTTTAAGTCCTGGTCATGTCACACAGGGTGAGAGGTGGCCTGGCCCAGCACCTGCCCACCCATCTGGCAGATACCTAAAGGAGGTCTGGTCAGTGAATGGGCTTCTTGTAAACTTTCCCCATACTTCCCCACAGTTTGCCTGCCTGTAGGGTTTCCTTTGAATACAATCTGCATATATTGTGTGTTCAAAGTGTGCAACAGAGTAACACGTTGCAAGGGTTTCTCACATTAGGCATTCAAGTGTTTTCAAAATGCTAAGCTTGAACATAATGGACCACAAAGCAGCTGCTTGAATCATTTGTGTGATTCAGCCCTGGGGCAGCAGATGCTTTGAACTGGTCTGGCCTGGGGTTTCTCATGCTCGTGTGGGTGTCCAAGTACCCTTGTGCAGAGTCATATAATAAGTTTCTACTTAACTTGTTTGTTTGTTTGTTTTTTATCAGAGCACTGCTCAGTTCTGGCTTATGGTGGTATGGGGGATTGAACCTGGGACCTCAGAACCTCAGGCAAGACAATCTGTTTGCATAGCCATTGTGTTATCTCCCCTACCCTTCACATTTACTTTTTATTTGATCAGAGCACTGTTTAACTCCAGCTTATTATGGTAGTGCAGGGAATTGAACCTAGGACCTCTGAACCTCAGGCATAAACCACCATGCTATCTCCTAGAACCTAAAAGAGATAGGCCCTGCAATTTCTACTTTAATAGGGCCCACAGAATCTCATAGTGTGCATTAGCTGACATAGCTTGTAGTTTGTGCAAGAGCTGTGAGATTTTGGAGGGTGACAATCTCGCCTGATCTGTCTTTGCACCCCTCACAAGCCCCACTTAAGTCTTTGCACTGAAGAGAGACTCTGGTATCAGTAAGGCTAGCTGCTTCATTTTACAGACAGAGGAGAGGCCACCAGGAGCTGATCTGGTCATGGGGGCTAAGCCAGACTGTGGTCCCAAGCTGATGTGTTCCACCTTCACAGCTGAGTCTCAGTTGCTTGGGAGATGAAGGGTGTCTGCCCCTGAGAGGCCCAGATGGACACTGTAGGTTGGAAACTCACTATGCCTGGGACCTAGGTTTTGAGAGTTTTGTCAAGAGGGATGGCCCCGTGGATGTTACTTCCTCTCCTCCCCACATCACTCCCCTTCCTCACACAGTAAGTGGGCTTCTTGGAGCAAACAGTTTGTGCTTAAAATACAAGCTCTCCTATATGGCTGAGGAAATCTTATTTAGATTTAGAAATCTTATTTAGAATCTTATTTAGAAATCTTATTTAGAGCCTGCCTGAGGGTGGAGCTATGCTGTGGGAGGATTGGCAACCCTGCTCCTCCCTGTTGCTCCTCCACTGGCTGCCCGGGACACCTTGAGAGGGTGCTCAGCCACTTGAGGTCCTTGTTCGCCTGATACGGCACATTCTTTTTATTTTTATTTAACTTTATTTTTTTTTTTTGCCTCCAAGGTTATTGCTGGGGCTTGGTGCCTGCACCAGGAATCCACTGCTCCTGGAGGCTATTTTTTTCCCTTGTTTATTATTGTTATTATTATTGTTGTCATTGTTGTTGGATAGGACAGAGAGAAATCGAGAGAGGACAGGAAGACAGAAAGGGGGAGAGAAAGATAGACACCTGCAGACCTGCTTCACCACTTGTGAAGTGACCCCCCCTGCATGTGGGGAGCTGGGGACTCCAACCAGGATCCTTGCGGTGGTCCTTGCACTTCGTGCCATGTGCACTTAACCCGCTGCACTACCGCCCAGCTTCCATTTTTATTTAATTTTTTAAATTTTATTAATTATTTATTGGATAAAGATAGCCAGCAATTGAGGGGGAGAGGGGAGATAGAGAAGGAAAGAGACACACCTGCAGCCCAGTTTCACTTCTCAAAAAGCTTTCCTCTTGCAGGTGAGAACCAGGGGCTTGAACCTGGGTCCTTACACACTTTAATGTGAGTATTCAGCCAGGTTTCACCACTGTCTGGCCTCAGGCACATTCTCTGCTTTTGCCAAAATAAATAGCTTGGGGTGAGGCTCTTCCACACAGCCACCCCACATTGCTCCACAGGGCCATGGCCAGTGCCTTTGGCCATTCTTGTCACTCCTGAGGGGCCCAGAATGCCCAGTCTTGGGACCACTGAGTCTGGATCTTGTTGCCCTCCTGTTGAGGGCCAAGGAACCCTTGTTTCCCCACCACACTTTTGCTTTATATTTCACATGGATTTCAAGTAGCTAAGGATTATATACTGAATGGAATTCAATTCATTCAGTAACAAGTGCTTGTGGATGGATGAAATCAGATGGAAAGAGGTGCACTCACTAATTTACCTTAGAAATGGTGATTTTGGGACAGAGAAATAGTTCACTTGGATACTGTGCTGCTTTGCCTTGTGCTTAACCCAAGTTCAAGCCCAGCCCCCACTGCATTGGAGAAAGCAGTGCTGTAGTCTCTCTCACTTTCTCTTGCTGCTTCTCTCACTACAAAAAAATAGTGATTTTTTTGTTTTGTTTTGTGACTAGGGTTATCATTGGGGCTCTATACTTGCATGATTCCACCACTCCAGGTGGACTTTTTTTCCCCCCTGCAGAAGAGAGAATGAGAGACAGAGATACTCCAGCACCTCTCTCACTCTCATGAAACCTCCTCCACATAGCTGCTCCCATGTGGTGATCAGGAAGTGTGTACAATACTGAGTGGCTGTCTCTGGGCCCCAGAAATGCTAATTTTTTAATTGCCTCTGAGCACCTGCTAGACTAGCTTGCATGGACTGAGATGATCTGCCAGGCACTTGACCCTCAGGCGAAGCATCTCTGATAGGGATTTCAGAGCCAGCCTGCCACCTAGCTGTGTGACCTTTGGATTAGGTGATTGAATACACATCAAAAGGCTTAGACCAGTGTCTGGCATAGGATAAGAACCTAATAAATGTCATTCACCATAGTTTTTTAAAAGGCTTATTTATTTAGGAGAGGAACAGAGAACCAGAGTATCACTCTGGCATATGTGATGCCAGTGATTGAACTTGGGACATCATTCCTGAGAGTCTACTGTTTTGTCCACTGTGCTACCCCCTAGACCGCTCACAGTTGTCAGTGTCATCTTGATGAGCAGAGTTCTCACAGTAACCCTGTAAGGTAGTAACTGCTTATCCCTGTTTTCCAGATTAGGGAGCTGAGGTTCTCAGAAAGTGAGACGTGCTGTAGTCATACAGTTAAAAAGCAAAATAAGGACTCCATCTCAGTCTGTATAGCTTAGCATTCAGAGGAGGGGCGAGCATCAAGATGCCAACACGGAAGAGACCTGCTGCTCCATTGGGGAGGGTACATCCTGGCACAGAGGAAATACATGGACACCAGTGAGTGAATTTCCACAGGCACCTCATGGGTTAGAGCAGAGCCAGGCAAGGTGGGAGCCTGGGCAGGACTGGCAGCAGTGCCACGATGGAGGCATGCCCTTCCCTTCCAGGCTGGTGCCCCAGTTGGCTCTGTACCTGTCAGCTGTGCATGTGGCTCAGGTCACCTCCTTACCCCCAGCCTCAGCCAGCAGCTTATTCTCACAGCTGGGCATCAAGGGATCTGAAACCGCTCACTGAGTTCCTGCCACTGCTCCAGGCTCCTTGAGACTCAGTGTCCTCATCTGTCAAGTGAGAGTGAAACCACCACACACTGGACTATTGTAAGGATTAAGTGAACCAAGGTAAATTCTTTATGATTATAAATCTAGGGCCTATCTTCTGGTCCTCACTCAGTGCTAAGATTACTTAAAACAACATATGTTTGTTTGTTTATTGCTGTCACTGTAGTAAATGCACAGGTTAACTTTTACAGATAAAGAAGGAAAGACACCACAGTATTGAAATTTCCCCCAGTATGGTATTATTGGGCTCGAAACAGGGTCATGTACACAAGAAAGCAGGTTTACTGTCCAGGCCTACATCATGTTTAGTCCTCACTGCTGGTCCTTATGTATCCACCTTATGAATGTGGCATTTCAGAGGCTCGGCTGCCCATGGCAACACTTTTGAAGGGTGGGATGAGAGTTGGCCCCTGGTCCTGCTCTGTGATTCCTGAGCCTCCTCTCCCAGCTCCATACCTTCCATGCTCTGGCCCCTCCCAGCCCAACCCTAGACCTAGGTTCCGGAACCAACTGCAGGAGGTTACAGCCACCTCAGGCCAAGCTGAGGGGCCCCTCCTGCCAGACCTAGCTCAGCAGTGGGCAGGGTAGAGGGCTGGCTCTACCCCATCTGTGGTGGAAGCAGCAGGCTCCCCCCTGCCCGTCTGGCAAGTAAGTTCTGCCCGCCTGTGAGTCACACGGTGCTGATGAGTCAGGATTTTCCCTTCTTCTTGCCCAGAGCAGCTGGGGGTGGGAGTGGGCTGCCTCAGGAAAGGGTTTGCTCTCCTTCTGGCCCCTCTGTGTTAGAGCCGTGTAGAAGCCTGGGCCTCAACCCTAGTGCAGAGGTGGATGTCTGGGTGTGGGCCCCAGGGCACATGTGAACAGGCCTGGACTGAGTGGAGCTGGGAGTAGCCCTCTGTGTGAGTGAGGTGAGAAAGGGCCTGGGAGGCTGATTCTGGATGCCTCTTGGCTCTGCTTCTGCCTCCCCTTTGCAGAGAGAGGCTTAGCCCTGAATCTTCTGCATCTGCAGCTGGGCTTCCCCAGCACAGGGTCCCCCAAGATGTCTGTGTCTTGCCTTCTGAGCAGCCTGGCTGTAAGCCTTGAAAGGATTGTCCAGATGGTTAGGCTCGTGCAGGCATGGGTTCTCCCCAGGAACCCCCTGCCAGGTCCTTCCTCTTGGAGGCCCAATTAAACGCAGTGAAAGCAGGCAGCCAGACTGGGCAGCCTGCTTCTGAGTCAGTGCTGCTCCACCTTGGCTACCTACTAGGTTCACCTGGAACAATTTGAGGCCCCTCTGATGCCCAGGCCAAACCCCAAAGCAGTGAAGCCAGAAACCATGAGGGTGGGTCCCAGGCAGCAGTAGGTGGGCTTGCCTCACTGTACAGCCTGTCAACCTCCTACTTTTGGGAGGTGACAGGTCACAATGACAGCTCAGCACACAGGAAATTCATGCAAGGCTGACATGCGATGCTTATGCCTGTTGGGGCCAGGGTGGGTTCTAGGGATGGTGCAGGAGGGCTGTGTCCTGAGAGATGGGGGTCAGGACCAGGCAAGGCTTGGGGAGGAAATCAGGGAGGATGCCAACCTGCCAGGGCTGGTGATTCACGGCTGTCAGGGAGGCAGGAGAAGGAGTGAGTCAGGCCCAGCTGCCTGCAAGGCCCACGCCAGAAAGTTGAGGATAGTGAACGTGTTCAAGAGCGGGGTTCTCTGTGGGTCCACAAACCGAATGCCGTGGGTTCTGAGCTGTGCCTCTGAAAGATGGGGTGCCAGATTACAGAGATGTTGGGCAGTTGTGTACTCTTTGCACTTGATGGACACACTTCTCTCAGAACGCCCTGCTGCATTTTCAGCATCTCTGTGAGGTGGGATGGGTGATTGGTAGAGGCAATGCACCCTGCCCTAGGCCATCTGGCAGCCAGGCCTTCTGACTCTACTTCACCCCACTTTAGACACAGACCCGAAAGAGATAGTAACTTAGGTTCAGGTGCCACGGCTCTGGGCTGCAAGTGACCTGGAGACTTGAGGGAGCATAGAGCTGTAGCTCTGGTCCCAAGCGTCCTGAGCAGACTCTGTTGTGCTTGGGGAGACAGAAGGGTTGGGGCATAAATCTAAACAAAAACAACAGGGGCGGGAATGCTGTACCTTTAGAGTGCATGTGTTACCTACCAGGTGTGAAGATGTGGTTTTAGATACCCCATCTCCACATCTAGGGGAATATTCATGAGTGGTGGAGCAGTTCTGTGTCTCTTCCACTATTTCTCTCTCCCTTTTTTTTTTATTGGGGAGTTAATGTTTTACTTTCAACAGTAAATACAATAGTTTGTACATGCATAACATTTCCCAGTTTTCCATATAACAATACAACTCCAACTAGGTCCTCTGAATCCTTCGTGGATCTGTATTCTCCCCACCCACCCATCACAGTCTTTTACTTTGGTGCAATATGCCAATTCCAGTTCAGGTTCTACTTGTGTTTTCTTTTCTGATCTTGTTTTTCAACTTCTGCCTGAGAGTGAGATCATCCCATATTCATCCTTCTGTTTCTGACTTATTTCACTTAACACAAAATTTTCAAGGTCCATCTAAGATCGGCTGAAAACGGAGAAGTCACCATTTTTTATAGCTGAGTAGTATTCCATTGTATATATAGACCACAACTTGCTCAGCCACTCATTTGTTGATGGACACCTGGGTTGCTTCCAGGTTTTGGCTATTACAAATTTTGCTGCTAAGAATATATGTGTACACAGATCTTTTTGGATGGGTGTGTTGGGTTCCTTAGGATATATCCCCAGGAGAGGAATTGCAGGGTCATAGGGTAGGTTCATTTCTAGCCTTCTGAGAGTTCTCCAGACTGTTCTCCACAGAGGTTGGACCAATTTACATTCCCACCAGCAGAGTAGGAGGGTTCCTTTGACCCCACACACTCTCCAGCATTTGCTGCTGTTACCTTTTCTGATGTATGCCATTCTCACAGGAGTGAAGTGGTATCTCATTGTTGTCTTTATTTGCATTTCTCTGACAATCAGAGACTTTGAGACTTGTTTCTCAGCCTTTTGGATCTCTTCTGTGGTGAATATTCTGTCCATGTCCTCCCCCCATTTTTGGATGGGGTTATTTGTTGTCTTGTTGTTGAGTCTGGCAAGTTCTTTATATATGTTGGTTATTAGCCTCTTGTCTGATGTATGGCATGTAAAGATCTTCTCCCATTCTGTGAGGGGTCTCTTGGTTTGGGTAGTAGTTTCTTTAGCTGTGCAGAAGCTTTTTAATTTGATATAGTCCCATAAGTTTATGCTTGTCTTAGTCTTCTTTGTAATTGGATTTGTTTCATTGAAGATGTCTTTAAAATTTATGCAGAAAAGAGTTCTGCCAACATTTTCCTCTAAGTATCTGATAGTTTGTGGTCTAACATCCAAGTCCTTGATCCACTTGGTGAAATATAGTGGTTCAGTTTCATTCTTCTGCATGTTTCAACCCATTGTTTCCAACACCATTTGTTGAAGAGACTCTGCTGTCCCCATTTAATAGTCTGGGCCCCTTTGTCAAAGAGTAGATGTCCGTAGGTGTGGGGGCTTACTTCTGGGCTTTCAATTCTATTCCACTGGTCAGTGTGTCTATTCATGTTCCAATACCAAGCAGTTTTGATGACAATGGCCCTGTAATACAGTTTGAGATCTGGGAGTGTGATGCCTCCAGTTCTGTTCTTTTTTGCTCAAGATTGTTTTGGCAATTCTAGGTCTTTTCTGGTTCCAGATAAACATTTGTAGCATTTGTTCTATTCTCCTAAAAAATGTGGTTGGGATGTTGACGGGGATAGCATTAAATTTGTAGATGGCTCTGGGTAGTATATTCATTTTGATGATGTTAATTCTTCCAACCCATGAACATGGAATATCTTTCCACTTCTTTGTGTCTTTTTTCAGTTTCCTTGAGTAGTGACTCATAATTTTCAGTATTATATAAGTCTTTCACTTTTTGGTTAGGTTTACTCCTAGATATCTTATTGTTTTTGTTGCTATAGTAAAAGGAATTGATTTCTGGATTTCAACTTCTTCTAGCTTAGTGTTTGTATAGAGGAATGCCACTGACTTTTGAATGTTAATTTTGGAGCCTGACACCTTACTGTATTGCCTGATGATATCCAAAAGATAACTGTTGGATTCCTTAGGTTTTTCTATGTATATCATCATGTCATCTGCAAATAGGGAGAGTTTGACTTCTTCTCTTCCAATCTGTATCCCTTTTATTCCTTCAGTATACAAGTCTTTCATTTCTTTGGTTAGGTTTATTCCTAGATATTTTACTTTTTTTGTTGCTATAGTAAAAGGAATTAACTTCTGGATTTCATCTTCTAACTTAGTGTTTGCATAGAGGAATGCCACTGACTTTTGGGTGTTAATTTTGTAGCCTGACTACTGTATTGCCTGATGATTTCCAACTTCTTGCTGGATTCCTAGGTTTTTCTATGTATACTATCATGTCATCTGCAAATAGAGAGAGAATGACTTCTCTTCTAATCTGTATGCCTTTAATTCCTTGCTTCTGCCTGATTGCTATGGCAAGAACTTCCAACACTATGTTGAATAGTAATGGTGATAGTGGGCAGCCCTGTCTAGTACCTGATCTGAGTGGAAATGCTTCCAGTTTTTCACCATTGAGTATGATGTTGGCTGTAGGTTTGCTATATATAGACTCCACTATCTTGAGGAATTTTCCATCTATTCCCATTTTTGTAGTGTTTTGATCATAAAGGGATGTTGTGTTTTGTCAAAGGCTTTCTCTGCATCTACTGATATGACCATGTGGTTTTTGGTCTTGCTTTTGTTGATGTGGTGGATCACGTTGATTGATTTACATATATTAAACCAACCTTTCATGCCAGGGATAAACCCCACTTGGTTATGATGAACAATCTTTTTAATATACTGCTGTATCCGGTTGGCTAGAATTTTGTTCAATATTTTCACATCTATGTTCATCAGAGATATTGGTCTGTAGTTTTCTTTTTTCTTTTTTTTTTATTTAAGAAAGGAGACATTGACAAAACCGTAGGATGGGGGGGGTACAACTACTTTTGTTGTGTTATCTCTCTCTTTCTGTCTCTTCCACCCTGTCTGTCTCTCTCTCTCAAAAAAAAAGGGAGTCGGGCTGTAGTACAGCGGGCTAAGCGCAGGTGGCGCAAAGCACGAGGACCGGCATAAGGATCCCGGTTCGAACCCCGGCTCCCCACCTGCAAGAGAGTCGCTTCACAGGCGGTGAAGCAGGTCTGCAGGTGTCTATCTTTCTCTCCTCCTCTCTGTCTTCCCCTCCATCTCTCCATTTCTCTCTGTCCTATCCAACAACAACAGCAACAACAATAATAACTACAACAATAAAACAACAAGGGCAACAAAAGGGAAAAAATAAATAAAATAAATATTTTTTTAAAAAAAGGCTGCCAGGAGCAATGGAGTCCTGCAAGCACTGAGACCCAACAATAACCCTGGTGGTCCAAAAAAGTGGGGGTGTTAATCTGATTTATTCTGTATAATATTGACTCTGTTAACTAATATGTGTGTTGATTTACATCTTCAGTCCTCCCAACCTAAGAAGTGAGCTGTTACTACTCCTGTTTCCCAGAATAGGAGACTAGGAAGAGGAAGGCATCTATCCATGATCACTTAGCTACTTCTTCGTGGAGCCGATCTCTTCTTTATTACTATTTTTTTAAGTATTTATTTATTTATTTTAAAGTATTTGTTTGTTTATTTGTTTTTTAAAGTATTTATTTATTTATTTATGAGAAAGATAGGAGAAAGAGAAAGAACCAGACATCACTCTGGCGCATGTGCTGCCAGGGATCAAACTCAGGACCTCATGCGTGAAAGTCCAATGCTTTATTCACTGCACCACCTCCCAGACCACTTCCCTTCTCCCAGTTTTCTTTTTCTTTTAATCTTTATTTATTTATTGGATAGAGATAGCCAGAAATTGAGAGGAGGAAGGGAGGTAGAAAAGAGAGAGACAGAGAGACACCTGCAAACCTGCTTCACCACTTGTAAAGCTTTCCCCCTGCAGGTGGGGAGCGGGGGCTTGAACCTGGGTCCTTGTGCACTGTAATATGTATGCTCAACCAGGCGTGCCACCACCTGGCCCCACCAGTTTTCTGTCTATGCTGTCTACCCATTCTTCTGGGAATAGAAGGTCAGGCATCTTAAGACAGTAGGCTAGGTATCTTATGTCCCTTGTTGTTTGTTGTTTGTCCTTGGTGACTAATGAAGGTCCTGTCTCAGAGTCATTGAATCACCAGGTGTGGCATCTTCACAGAACCAGATCCTCTGAGTTCTGACATTTTGCCTGCAGAGATGCCCAAGTAAGATGATTTTAAGCTGGTTTCACTGACAATTTAATTTTTTTCTTTTTTTTATTGGATAAAGACAGAGAAATTGAGATGAGATGGGGGGATATAGGGAAAGAGACAGAGATACACCTGCAGACCTGCTTAACCACTCATGAAGATTCCCCCTGCAGCTGGGAACCAGGGGATTAAATCTGGGTCCTTGCATAGCGTGATATGTGCACTTAACCATGTGCACCACCGCTTGCACTCCCCCTTCTTTAACCTTCCCCTCCCATTTTATTCAGTAGGACAGAGAGAAATTGAGAGAGGAGGGGAGATAGAGAGGCAGAGAGAATGACACCTGCAGCCTTGTTTCACTGCTTGTGAAGCATCCCCGTTGCATTTGGGGAGTGGGTGCTAGAACCCTGGTCCTTGCAAGGGTCCTTGTGCTTAGTATTATTTGCGCTTACTAGTAAGCCACCACCCAACCCCTGATCTTTTATTTTCCTTCCTTTCTCCCTTCTGCTCAGCTCTGCTACTTATGGTGGTGCTGAGGATTGAACCTGGGACCCGACTTTCTCTTTTCCTAGTGGAGTAGGGATCTGGGGAGGTGGGTTTCCAGGACACATTGGTGGGTTCTTCTGCCCAGCGAAATCAGGTTGGCATCATGATAGCATCTGGTGGGTGACTGAAAAAGAGTTAAGATATAAAGCAGAACAAATTGTTGACTAATCATGAACCAAAAGGCTAGAATAGTGCAGATGAAGATTTGGAATCTGTTTTAGAAAAAGCTAGTAGGTCTATTTTAGGTATATTCCAAGGGGCCCATGACCTTCCTAGTTTTTGCTTGCATCTGACATCTAATGTGCAGGTGACCTAAGTTATTGTCTGGGGGGATAGTGTCATAGTTGGAATAAGGACCAGAAAGTTGGATCAGGGAAGAGAGTAGCTCCCTCTAATTCAACTCTGTTGGTGGAGCCTAAGTTACTATTCTGCTATTCCCCCCCACCTCACTCTGTCATACTTGGGAATATCTATAGGGTTTGGAAGAGGTCACATCACCCCTTAGTTTGCTCATGTGTGAAATGAAGGACTCAGCTTAATGGCATGATGATTGCTTCGGGGGGTCTGGTGGAAGAGGGGGCTGATGTGTCCCTGTCAGGCCATGCACTTGGCCTGCAGGTCCCTGGCTGCCCAGTTGTATAGCCTGGGCTTCCCCAGTGGACCCAGTAAAGCTGTGGGTGGTATGGTGGCAGAGAAGTCCGACTCTCCTCTCTGGAGTCCTCAAGGGTAGCAGGGGAGCCAGCTAGATATTGGAGACCTTTCCCAGCAGCCTCCAAGGAGGTCCTGTTTTATTTATTAGCCTCATCCTCCCTTTCGTGCCCCAGGAAAGTGCTGACCCTGGCTGTGCCGCCTGCACAGGGAAGCGGGCATCCATCAAACCTTCTCTTTGTGTCTGTCAGGCGTGACCTGCATTAACCCGTGCATCCTTCCTCTCTCTCTCTCTCTCATTCTCTCTCTCTCTCTCTCTCTCTCTCTCTCTCTCTCTCTCTCTCGTAGAGACCAGGAGTTTTCAAGGTCATAGCAACATTGGTGGTGGGTGTGTGTGTGTGACAAACTTTAAGTCTTTTAATTTCATAATGGTAGTAAGCAGTTGATGTGGCTTGATTATTAATTAAGATTGCTGTTTTTACTGTCTTCTAAGCACTGAGCAGACTGATCCTTGTAATCCTTATAGAACTCATTTATTATTATTTATTTATTATATGTTATTTATTATTTTATTTTACTCTATTGCACAATTTTTATTTTATTATACTCCTTGCACAAGCACTATTCCACCACTTCATGATGTGTTTTCATTCAGAGAGAGAGACAGACAGACAGACATCACAGTACTGAAGTTTCCCCCAGTGCCATAGTACCTCCCAGATGGTGTCAGAACTGGAGCCCAGGCCACACTCATGGCAAGGCCTAGCATGAACATTCTCTCTGGGCCACAGCAATGGCTTGCTATGCAAGTTATATCCTCTCTATAGATGGGAGCATACTTTCCCTGCTGGTACTCAGACGTGGTCAGTAGTCAGAGCAAACTCCCCAGACCCCTAACCCCCTCCATCTCTGCAGCCCATGTGTAAGTGGACAGAGAAGCTAAGCTAGCATGTCTCTTTACTCTAGATCATTCATAATCGAGGTTGGCAGAAAAGTACGTGTAATCAACATTTCCTGTAGAGCATGTATCACTGGGATTATCACACTCAGAGTGTGACTTTGGTGATACTTGGGGACAAACACATAGTCAGTGGTGACGACAGTATATTCACTACGAGAAGCGAGTGGGCTGTTACTATTTTTTTTAAATCACATGAACTTAAAGGAAGAAGTGGTTTAAAACCTAATGTTTTTTTAAATATTTATTTTATTTATTCCCTTTTGTTGCCCTTGTTGTTTTATTGTTGTAGTTATTATTGTTGTTGTTGTTGTTGGATAGGACAGAGAGAAATGGAGAGAGGAGGAGAAGACAGAGGGGGAGAGAAAGATAGACACCTGCAGACCTGCTTCACGGCTTGTGAAGCAACTCCCCTGCAGGTGGGGAGCCAGGCCTTGAACCAGTATCCTTACACTGGTCCTTGTGCTTTGTGCCACCTGCGCTTAACACGCTGCGCTACAGCCCGACTCCCAAAACCTAATTTTTTTTCTCTTTTTTTTATTGGGGAATTAATGTTTTACATTCAACAGTAAGTACAATAGTTTGTACATGCATAACATTCCCCAGTTTCCCATATAACAATACAACCTCCACTAGGTCCTCTGAATCCTTCTTGGACCTGTATTCTCCCCACCCACCCACCCCAGAGTATTTTACTTTGGTGCGATACGCTAATTCCATTTCAGGTTCTACTTGTGCCAAAACCTAATGTTTTAACTGTACTCGTGAAGTGGTTTATTCTGTCCCAGCAGCTGTTGGCTGTATGGCAGGTCAGATCCTAGAGTGGAGCCTGAGTATTTGGGGTCCAGCTTACAGTTAGATCCCACAGGCTAGCTTTCTGCCAGGAAATGGGCCAGATCAGCCCTGGTCGTGCCCAGCCCTGGGACGCCACCTCTAGGCCTGCCTGGCCACCTCGTGCAGGGGCCTGGACTGTAGGTACAGAGCAGGTAAAGACCCTGCTTTTCCCAGAAAATGTGTTTATTGTGACAAGCAAGTGAAGGCATGCACTGTCCCTCAGTCATGTATGCCCGCCTTGTCTGTACCCACAGCAGCCCAAGCAGGGCCCTCTGGGTAAGTTTATTTTCCTTGGCTGCTCTTTTGGGTCTACAGGGACCGCCAGGGTTCCCAGCCCTTACTGTCCACCTCAGGGGTTGGACTCCCACCCCAGCTTCTCTTCTTTCCTCCTTCCCTTGCTTCCATGTGTATTTATTTACTTTTATTATTACCATGAGGGTTATCTCTAGGGTTTGGTACCTGCAAATCCACCACTCCTGTTGGCCACTTTTTTTTTTTTTGCCTCCAGGGTTATCACTGGGGCTCGGTGCCTATACTACAAATCCACTGCTCCTGGAGGCCATTTTTTCCCATTTTTTTTGCCCTTGTTGCGCTTGTTGTAGTTGTTATTGCTGTTGTTGGTTAGGACAGAGAGAAATGGAGAGAGGAGGGGATGACAGGGAGGAGTAGAGAAAGATAGACACCTGCAGACCTGCTTCACTGCTTGTGAAGCGACTCCCCTGCAGGTGGGGAGCTGGGGGCTCAAAGCCCTTGCACTTTGTGCCATGTGCTCTTTTTTTAAAAAAAAAAAATTATTTTCCCTTTTGTTGCCCTTGTTTTTTATTGTTGTTGTAGTAGTTGTTGTTGATATCACCATTGGATAGGACAGAGAGAAATGGAAAGAGGAGGGGAAGGCAGGGGGAAAGAAAGATAGACACCTGCAGACCTGCTTCACTGCCTATGAAGCGACTCTCCTGCAGGTGGGAAGCCAGGAGTTCGAACCCAGACCCTTATGCTGGTCCTTGTACTTTGCGCCACCTGTGCTTAACCCGCTGCGCTACCGCCCGACTCCCGGGCCATGTGCTCTTAACCCGCTGCATCACTGCCCAGCTCCCCTTTGTCTTCCTTAAAGGGATCTTGCCCAGCAGCACTGGTACTCCCCACTGTAACCCAGCCTCTGATCTTGCCTTGCTCTCTTCCAATGCCCCCTGCTTTCCCTGAGCTGTTCGCGCACTCCATATGCAGTCTTGAGATCTGCTGCATGCCAGACCCTGGGCCTGTCCCTGGCTCCCCAGAGATGACCTGAGGTGACTATGACCCCAGTCTCAGTGGGACAAACACCATTGCAGAGCACTGCAGTTGCCTGGGCTGGGTGCCTGCATCACTGAATTCAGGGCACCTAGAGGAACCTTTCAAATTTGCCCAAGACCACTTGGGGCCCAACAGGTCTCAGGAGGAGATACAGTTTAGGAAGCCTGACTGTCACTTAGCGACTGGCCCCACCCAGGAGCCCAGGGGATGGAAGGAGAAGGGCTCACAGGCCTACTAGAACAAAGGTGGAGAGGCCCTACTGATCTGAGCTGGGCCAGCAACTTCCTTTGAACGTTACCTGGGCTCTGCAGGTCATGCTGGGCTAAGGCTAACTATAAATACTGCTTCCTGAAGGGATTACCTGGGCTCCTGTCCTCTGCCTGCACCCTCCTGGCTGGGCTGATCCTTCTACTGCAGCCTGCTGTCTTTCCTGTCTCTTATCTCCTCTGCCAGGTGCCAGGCTTCAGCCACATTTCTCCAGCTCCCTGCATCCCAGCTGCAACATCCAGCGGGGTGGAAGTAGGGGGGTGGGGGGGAGTGAGAGAGAAGGGAAAACAGGAGCAGAGATTCAAGCCTGCATCTTGGCCAACGGGCTGTTGGGACCAGGACACCCTTTTCTTCAGCTTAGAGTTTCCTCTCTCACACCAGTTAGGGCAAGCCCCAACTTGTCCCATAATCAGTGCTTTTGGGGAGGACACTATAGGGCCTATCCCTGAATCAGGGACTTGGGGATGGAGCTTAGTAACCAAGTGTGGAAAGAGAGCTTGAGGATTGCCACAAGTATAAATAGGGCCGTCTCCTGGCAAGGGAAGACTGCCTGTCCTGGGAAATCTCTGATTCCCTTGGCTGGTCTCAGACTTGGTGTCACATCCCAGTGGTTCAGCTGTGCTAGTCCCCAAAGGCACAAAAAGGATCTCTTCGGCCCCAAGATCCAAAAGTAAAAGGACTTTACTGGTTTCTTTCTCCTGCTTCCCCTGCCTGCCCCTGCTGCTTTGAGCTGGAATACCTCCACCCCTGCCCCCTACCCTCCCAGTTCACCCTGTGTTTGTCAAAGGCATACTTTTCAGCTCAGCAGACATTTGTGAGGCCCTGGGAAAATCCAAGGGCCTGTAGGTTCTTGCAGTCATTCAGGATTGAGCAGGGGGACATAGACGCACCCAGGCTCCAGGCAGGCTAGGGAGGTCCTTCAGTGTTCCATCTCCAACTCTTCTCTTAGGGCCCTCCATGGGGCTGGCATCCCCAGACACTACTCATTATCAAGGCCTAACCACAGCGTCCACTGTCATTATCCTCCCCTGACCCAGACTCAGTGCCCTCTTGCTGCCTCCTCTCTTCACTCCTTGGGTTGTGCTCTCAAGAACTGTGGGGGTGCCGGAGGGAGGAATGGAGTTCAGTGGTTAGGGTGCATGCTTCTCTTGTTTGAGGTGCTAGGTTCAATCCTGGGTGCCTGAAACAAAAACAAGAGCTGCTCTTTTAGCTGCCAGTTTGGAGTGGCCAGTTGAGCTCACTTATGCTAAGATCTTTCCTCTTTCCAAGCAGGATTCTTTTATCAGACTCAAGCATCTGTCCCTACCCACCCCCTGTGACTCTGGTTCAGTGGATCCCAGGTGGACCCTGGGAATCTGCCTTTGAGTAATCCTTCAAGACCCCAGTGTTTGCCTCTGTACCCAGAAACACTCTAGTCACAGAGACACTAGGGATTTTCCTGAGTGATTTGAACCCCCACTGCCCACACAGGTGTGTTCCTCTGCTTGCAGATATATATATATATATATATTTCTAAATCTCTCTTTTGGCAGCTGTATTAAAGATAAGGACCACTTCTATTCCTCTGTCTGTGACATGGCACTTATCTAGGCCAGGCAGAAAGAGAGGTAAGGAGAAGCCACTAACTGCTCCCTCCTGCTGCTGAAATCAGCAGAGTCTGCCCTGGCTGCCACCAGCACTGCCCAGAGCTGCCAACAGCTAAAACCTGAGCTACTGTGGGCCTTGGGTTTTCCAGTTCACTGCCATCACCAGTTCTCCCTCCCTTGATTCTCCAAATGCTGCCGCTGTCCAAGGCAGGTCCTTGGAACATTAGGTACTTTTCCCCTTGATTAACAGATTTCATTGTTAATAAACTAAAGTAATAAATGCTCATTGTAGAAAACCTGACAAAGTAAGCAAAAAAATAAAAATAAAAAATCATTGGTAACTGCTCGTCAGATAACCATTGTTGACATTTTAGTGTGAACCCTCCCACTCTTTCTATGTAATTTCACATACTTTCTGGGAAGCAGACGCTGGTCACAGCACTGCTGTCCTATTGTCTCTCGCTGTGTTGTGGGCACTGTCGGGTTGCGTCGCGGGGGAGAGAGAAGAGACCGGAGCACGACCCGAGTTACTCAGCATCTTCCTGCTCAGTCTCAGAATGGCTGCCTGCTGCACAGATTTCCTTTAGGCCCTCTCCCCATTACATGTGTCTCTGTTGTTTCCAGCTCAGCCTTGTCCTCCCGTGCTGAGTTAAACAGCTTTTTAGATAAACCTTCACCACACACTCATGATTGTTTCCTTAGAATACCAAACTCTGAGCCAGAGGGATGTACAGCTTAAGAGGTTTTTGGTACCCTCTCAAGTACCTCCAGGATGTATATGAGATTGTTCACTTATGTTAAGGTGTAGGCGAGTGTGCTGTTCCCACCCATCTCTCTTGGGTTATGTTTTCTTTCTTTTTTAAAAGATAAATTTATTTTGATGAGACAGAGACAGACATAAGCACAGAATCAGAGAAATAGCACACCACTCAGCTCTTAGTGTTGCTTGACATTTAGTTGTGTGGGGGATTGAATTTGGGACCACTTGAGTCTTAAATATGCTAACCCTGTGCCCTGATACCTGGAACTATCTCCCCAGCCCTTGGGTGTGTTTTCAAGTGGGGTTCACCAGTCAAAATAAGTGCATACCCCAGCCAGGTCCCTGTGATTTTAATTCAGTAGGTTTGGGGAGGATCTGTGCACCTGCATTAAAATTTTTTTATTTATTCATTTTTATAGATAGGACAGAGGGAAATTAAAAGAAATAGGAAATAGGAAGAGAGAAAGAAAGACATCTGCAATGCTGCTTCACTGCTTGAGAAGCTCCCCCAACTGCAGGTAGGAATCAGAGGTTTGAATCTGGGTTCTTACACATGGTAATGTGTGCATTCAACCTGCATTTTTAATTAGCAACCCAAGAGATGCTTAAGTAATTTTTAACTCAGTGAACTATTTTTTAAGTAATTGAAAAATATTATCAAGTTTCCTCTATACTTTAATTAAAAGCTCCCTTTTGTATTTAGTCTATATCTGCGCTTAATAACGAAGCACCAGCATGTAGGGACCCAGACATCGTGACTTGTCCCTCAGATTTGCTGGCATTGGGCCTGGAGAACTTGGTTAGATATTTTTATGCTGTGCTTGACTTCCCTCCAAAGAAGCCAGCACTGGCCCAGAGGTGCTATGGCTGCCCCCTGCTGGCTCAGAGGTAGAGCGACAGCTGAGAAGGCGGTAATTGGGTTCCTACTGTCCATTTCTTTTACCAATCCTTTCCTCCTACTCTATCCTAATATTTTTAGCCTATGAGGCCCGGCTGGGGCTTTCAAACCATTGTATCCTGGGGGTCTGCTTATGTTGCTAATACTCATAGAACCTCAGTCTGATTGTGTGCATTTGTGAGTAAAAAATGTGTCTGTGAGGGGCCGGGTGATGGCGCACCTGGTTAAGCACATTACAATGCACAAGGACCTGGGTTTAAGCCCCCTGGTCCCCACCTGCAGGGGGAAAGCTTTGTGAGTGGTGAAGCAGGGTTGCAGGTGTCTCTCTGTCTCTCTCCTTGATCACCCCCTTCCCTCTCGATTTCTGACTATCTCTACCTAATAAGCGCATTAATAAATAATGATAGTAAAGTATGTTTGTGATAGATGAGAATCTTTGTGGAAGAGAGGGGAGGGGACTCTGACAGGAAAGTATTCAAATACAAGGTGATGACTTTAAAAGGTGACACTACATGAGGATGTTTATTTAACTTTAAGATTTATTTATTAACTAGAGAGGAGAGGGGAGGGGAGGGAAAGGAAGAGGAGGAGAGGAGAAAAGCAGCAGCAAATGTGATGCCAGAGGGGCCAGGTGGTGGTGCACCTGGTTGAGTGCACATGTTCCAGTGAGCAAAGACCCGGGTTCAGGCCCTCAGTTCCTACCTGCAGGGGCTAAGCTTTGTAAGTGAAGCAAGGCTGCAGGTGTCTCTGTCTCTCTCCCTGTCTATCACCTCCTCCCTCTTGATTTCTGGCTGTCTCTATCCAATAAATAAATAAAATAATTAATTTTTTAAATGCAGTGCCAGAGATCAAACTCTGGACTTGATGCTTGAGAAGCCAATGTTTTATCCACTGTGCCACCTCCCAGGCCTAATTATGTTTATTTTAAAGAGAATGAAGAACGTGTACAGGTTATAGTCCTAAGTCTAGCAATCTCAAAGTCAAAACCCAAACATTAAAAAGGACTAGTTGGGGTACAGTCTGAATAGGAACAACAGATGCCCTGAAGCCAAGCCTCTGTTCTTGAAGAAATTTCCTTCTTAAAACCAAACACACCATTTTGGCAGGGCCCATCCCTCTGCCAGTTAGAAGTGGAGCACTAGCTGTACCTGGACTCTGCCCATAGGAGCAATAGTCTCTACCAGAGAAAGAGTCAGAAAGTTACAGTCAGATCAAGGAGTTTAAAAACTTCAGAGTCCAGGTCAGCCAGCAGGCACAGAAGTCCTACACCCCAGAGATCCCTGAGGGTGTCACTGTGGAAAGACTGAGTCCGTATCCTCTAAGCTTTTGTAGAGAATCCTAGGGTTAAAGTACCACAGAGATAATGGAGTGGGAAATTGGGAAGCAGAGTGACTCCTTTGACTCAGGAAGAAACATCTCCAGGCCAGATTTCTACAAAAACCTCAAGGATAGGACCAGAGAAATAGCTCAGTGGATTGAGCTTATGCTTTGCTACACAAGCAGCCAGAGTCTGAGGCCCAGGACCGTTAGCAAGTGCCACCAACTGGGGGAGGCTTTGGCACCAGGGTGCCTTTCTCTTTCTTCTTCTGTCTGAATGCGAGAGAAATATGGCCCAGAGCATGACATGTGTAAAGCCCAGACCCTCCCCCCCCAAATTAATAAATTAACTGTAATAACCATGCAAGGACAAGTCTGTAGTTTTCTGCCTTTGATAGGTCTAGCTTTGATTATTGTAACTGGTATGAGGTAGGGATCACATTTCATGTTTTTTAATATGGAAAACCTATAGCTCCAACACATCTGTTCGTAGTCCACTGAGAAGAGAAATCTAACATGTATCTCCTCTACTACTCATTCTGAATACTTCTGATTGGCTGTGTGGGTTATTTTCTCCACACCAAGCAACTTTTCAATTCTCTGTAGCTATCAGCTGGTGTCTTACAATTCTATCCAATTCTGACGGTACTGATAATGAGTACAGGCTGCACATGTTAAGGGCTCAGTGCCCACAAGACTAGTCTCCATTTCAGATGCCAGTCACAACCTGGGGGCCCAGGTTGCCTACAGCTTTTCCCAACTTGCCTTTAAATTGGAGGTTCACATAAATTTCTCCTAGGGCTCAGTAATTCACCAACCTACTTAACTATTGCTTGAATATATAATCAGGCAGAGTTGTGTGAGGTCTGCTAGAGTCCTGCACCTTTCTCTTCCCAGACATGGAGTTTTCTACCCAATTGGCATGTGGATGCTGTGTAGATCCCATCCTTTGGAGGCTAGATTCTGCTTGGGGGAGGCTTCATGTCATAGTCTTGCTCTGTTACTATGAAATGTTACTATGTTACTATTCAATCTATGGCCCTTCTCCTCCAAAGAATGGAAGGTGGCCTGAAGGTTTATTGGTTTTTCTGGGGACCAGCACCCATGTAGGAGACCAGACAGAGATGCCAAGGGATTAGGAGCTCAGGACCCCACAGTCCTCTCTCTTGGGAGATCCCCCAGCTTTAGGAGCTCAAGTGTTAGGAACCAATGTCAAAAACCAGTTATTAGGGAGTCAGACTAGGTAGCGCAGTGGGTTAAGCGCACATGGTGCAAAGCCAAGGACCTGCATAAGGACCCTGATTCGAGCCCCCGGCTCCCTACCTGCAGAGGAGTCGCTTCACAGGCGGTGAAGCAGGTCTGCAGGTGTCTATCTTTCTGTCCCCCTCTCTGTCTTCCCCTCCTCTCTCCATTTCTCTCTGTCCTATCCAGCTACAATGACATCAATAACAACAATAATAGCTACAACAATAAAACAAGGGCAACAAAAGGGAAAATAAATAAATATTAAAAAATTAAAAACCAGTTATTAGTAGGAACTGGGGGTAGGGACCAGTATATACATTTTTTTTTTTTTTACTGCTTTGTGTTCATCTTCTAAACATGCACACACACAACACCCATGCACAACATCTGTAATGTTCCATCTCACTTGTCTTGTTGTGTGGGGAGTGAACACAGGGTTCTGCACATGTAGCAATATCGCTGCTGAGAAAGCCTCCATGTCAGTTCTTTCATTCTTTATAGAGGGAGCAGGCTGGACAGAGAGAAGAAATACAGCTCCACAATGCATACAGCTCCTCCTGGTACCACCCAAGGGCCTCTCTTACAGTGCTGGGGCTTGAACCCAAGACCTCATTACGGTAACATACATGCTCTACCCAGTGGGCTGGCTCCTGTCCCACCCTCTTATATTTAAGCACTAACAAAATAACTCATTGGCAGGCAGCTGTGCTCACCATGATACCACCAACATTCACTTGACTGGTGCACTCCCTTTTTTGCCATGTTTGACCAAGGTTCAAGCATGGTCCCCGCTGCACTGGAGCAAGCTTTGATGCTGTAGTTTCATTGTCTGTCTCTCTGTCTGAACAAGTCAGCCTGAAGCTGCAGAGCTCCAAAAATAAAAACATAACAAAAAAAGTTTCACCATCATTAATTGCGATTTCATTCTGTAAGTTTTATATGCTTCTTTTAAATTCTGCTTGGTCATTCTTTATAATTATCTGTTACTGATTTTTATTTATTTATTTATTTATTTTTTAATTTACTTTCCCTTTTGTTGCCCTTGTTGTTTTTTATTGTTGTGGTGGTTATTGATGTCATCATTGTTAGATAAGACAGAGAGAAATGGAGAGAGGAGGGGAAGACAAAGGGGGAGAGAAAGATAGACACCTGCAGACCTGCTTCACCACCTGTTCTTCTTCTAGCATTTGCCCTTCTTCCGTAGCCAGTCAACAGCGTCAGGTTGAGCCTGATGTAAAGTTTCGAGACCTCCTTTGAATCTGGAGAGGTGGCAGTCATTGACTATGTGGGTCATAGTCTGTCTGGAGCCACAGGGGCAGTTCGGGTCGTCTCTGGCTCCCCAGCGATGGAACATAGCGGCGCACCGGCCATGGCCTGTTCGATAGTGATTGAGGAGGGCCCAATCATAACGTGCTAGGTCAAAGCCGGGTTGACGCTTGCAGGGGTCTGTGATGAGGTGTTTGTTCTTTACCTCAGCTGACTGCCAACTCTGTTTCCAAGAGTCTGGAACAGAGAAGTTCAGTGTAGGCGTAGGGGACCAGATTGGGTGACCAGAGGTCAAGCGTTGGACAGGGTGGGCGAAGATATCCGCGTATATTGGCAGGTCCGGTTGAGCGTAGACGTGGGAAATGAACTTAGATGATGCCGCATCCCGACGAATATCTGGCTGGGCGATGTTGCTAAGAACTGGCAGCCTTTTACTTTGGTGTAATACTCCCAATTTCATTTCAGGTTCGACTTGTGTTGAAATGAAATTGGAGTATTACACCAAAGTAAAAGACTCTGGGGTGGGTGGGTGGGTGGGGAGAATACAGGTCCATGAAAGATGATGAATGACATAGTGGGGGTTGTATTGTTAAATGGGAATCTGGGGAATGTTATGCATGTACAAACTATTGTATTTACTGTTGAATGTAAAACATTAATTCCCCAATAAAGAAATAAATTATTTTTAAAAAAAAGAATTCTAATCACAAAAAAAAAAAAAAAAGAACTGGCAGCCATGGAACTGGGGTGGAACGGATGGTTCCAGAAATTATCCTCATGGAGGAATATAATTTGGAATAGACCAAGTGGACATGGGGGCTACGGAACCATACTGGGGCACAGTATTCTGCAGTGGAATAGCATAATGCCAGAGATGATGATCGTAGTGTGGAAGCGCTTGCGCCCCATGAGGAGCTGGCCAGTCTTGCAATGATGTGATTCCTCGCGCCCACCTTTGCTGCAGTTTTTATGAGATGTTTGTGAAATGACAAGAGTGCAATCGAGAGTAAAGCCAAGATAGACTGGCTGGGCTTCATGCCGGATTCTCGTATCGTCAAGCTGCACATTAAGCTCACGTGAGGCCGAGGCATGGTGTAGATGGAAAACAGATGATACCGTTTTTGCAGTGCTAGGGATTAGTCGCCATTTTTTACAAAAATGCGACTCCTCTGCAGGTGTTGAGCTGGGGGCTCGAACTGGGATCTTTATGCCAGTCTTTGTGTTTTGCGCCACCTGTGCTTAACCCGCTGTGCTACCGCCTGACTCCCTATTTATTTATTTATTGTTTTTTTATCTTTGTTGGATAGAGACAGTCAGAATTGAAAGGGAAGGGGGTGACAGAGAGGGACAGAGACAGAGAGACACCTGCAGCACTGCTTCACCACTTGTGAAGCTTTCCCCAGATGGGGGCCAGGGGCTCGAACCTGGGTCCTTGCACACTTTAACGTGTGCTCAACCAGGTGCACCACCACCTGGCCTGACTATTTTTGTTTTTTTAACCAGAGCACTGACTACTCAGCTCTGGTCTATAGTGGTTCAGGGAATTGAACCTGGGACTTTGAAAGCATGAAAAGTCTTTTTGCATAACCATTATGCTATCTCCTCAGTCCTTGTTACTGATTTTTGAGGCTATCATACTTCTTAAACTCTTGTTTGCTTTGCCATCAAGTTTTTCACTGGGGCTGTATACTCCACTGCTCCTGGTGAACTTTTACTTTTCTTTGTAGATAGTGAGAGACAGACAGATAGCACTGCTCCACTATTCATAAAGCTTCCCCTTTGCAGGCACTCCCATGTGATGTCCAAGGCCTAAGAACCTGGGTCCTCATGCAGCAGAAGTGTGTGCTCTACTGAATGAGCCATAAAACTCAGTGATTTGGAATCTGTGTTTGGCAAATCCCTTATCTCAAGTCTTACGAGTCTGATTCTCCTGCCTGCTGTTTTTGCTGGCTCTGGCTCGTATTCCCTTATACATTATTTTATATATATAATTTTTTGGGGGGGAATTTGATTAGAAATTCTTTGAGGCCTGATTTTGAAACTGTTTTTCTACAAAGAGAATTGGCACTTCCTCTTGCTAACCCAGGAATATTTTAAGTTAAATTTCTGGCCCTGAGTGCTTTGTGTAGCATCAAACCCACAGGAGGGTGGTTTGTGGATTCAGCCTGACCTGAAGTGGAACCTTAGCTTGCTCACTTACTGTGTAACCTGGGGCAAGCAATTTAATCTCCCTGTGCCTGTCCCAGCATCTGCAAGTTAGTGATAATAGCACCTCCCTCCCTCTGAAAGCTATTGCAAGGGCGAAATGACACATAGTGTATATAAATCAAGTGCTCAGTTCTTACCATGGTTGATAAGCAGTGAATGTCATTCTCTTCCCCTGAGGAGCCCACCTCTCCTGCCCCAGCCAGTGGGGCCAGCAGCCTGGTAACAGTCCCAAGCAAGGTTCTGCCCCAACTACTTCATTTATTTATTATTTCTTTATATAGAGCACTGTTCAGCTCTAACTTAGATGGTGCTGGGGATTGAACCTGGGACCTTAGAGCCTTAGGCCACTTCGCTATCTCCTCAGCCAGGGAGCTGAACACTTTAGAATTTGCTCCTGTGGGTCATTCTGCCATCAGCTATGAGATGACCTAATTTCCCTTAGAGTTCATGAGAGATCCTTTAGTTGTCATGAACTGGAGCTGACTTGGGGACTAAGAAACTGGAAAAATGACATTCAACAGGATTGTTTTATTCCTTTAATCTTGTGGGGACATTTTTCTCTCTTGATTATTATTGATTTAACATCACACCTATATACGTGCATAACAGTCACCACACCCACTTCCAACATTCCTGTCATCGAACCAAAGAGACCTCTCTACATATTCACTTCCCCTTCTTCCCTCTTTCTGATAACTACCAGTTTTCATGGAGTCTAGAAGTCAGTTTGGTCATCATTTATTTTCTGCAAGTTTTTTTTTTTATTATTCCACATATGAATGAATCATCCAGTAGTTATTTCCCACCTCCTTATTTTACTTAACATAATCACCTAGAGTTTATTTTCTCATCAAAAGCACAATGTCATCTTGTTAAATAGCCAGGTAGCTTTCCATGGAGTATACATCTACAGCTTCTTTACCTAGCTACCTGTTAATGGACATTGCTGTTGCTTCCATATTTTAGCTATTGTGGATAGTATAGCTATGAAATTGAGTGCATGTATATCCTTTTTAAAAATTAAATGCATTTATTCAAAAGCAGAGCATGCACCCTTTTAAATTAGTGTTTCCATTAGTCTTTTGGACAATTGCCTTGAAGTGGTATTACAGAATTGCAAGGTATTTCCTTTTTTTAAAAAAAAATTATTTATTCCCTTTTGTTGCCTTTGTTTTATTATTGTACTTATTATTGCTGTTGTTAGTGATGTCATTGTTTTTGGATAGGACAGAGAGAAATGGAGAGGGGGAGAGAAAGATACCTGAAGACCTGCTTCACCGCCTGTGAAGCGACTCCCCTGCAGGTGGGGAGCCGGGGGCTCGAACCAGGATCCTTACGCCAGTCCTTGCGCTTTGTGCCACGTGTGCTTAACCCGTTGTGCTACCGCCTGACTCCCCTCCCCGCCCATTTTTTAAAGGAATCGCCATGCAGTTGTGCCAGCTTGCATTCCCAACAGCAGTTTACCAGGGTTCCTTTGCCTTCATGTCCTCACCAGATCATGTTAATCTTTATTCACATTGGCCATTCTCATCCATGTGAGGTGCTGTCTCACTGTAATTTACATTTCCCTAATAATAATTGATGTTGAAATTTTCTCATATGTCTGTGGGCCATCTGTATATTTTCTTTGGAGAAATGTTTCAGATCTTAATGCCCACATTTTTGTTGGGCTGATAGTTTTTCGTTGTTATTACACTATGTGGTTTCTTTTTTAAAAACTTTTTTTTTATTGTTGTAGTTATTATTGCTGTTGTTGTCATTGTTATTGAATAGGACAGAAAGAAATGGAAAAAGGAGGGGAAGACAGAGGGGGAGAGAAAGCTAGACACCTGCAGACCTGCTTCACCGCCTGTGAAGCGACTCCCCTGCAGGTGGGGAGCCGGGGGCTTGAATCAGGATCCTTACGCCAGTCCTTGCGCTTCGTACCATGTGCGCTTAACCCACTGCGCTACCGCTGGACTCCCTTTAAACTTTTTTTCAAAGAATTTATTTATTTATTCATGAGAAGGAGAGAAGGAGAGAAAGAACCAGACACACTCTGGTACATATGCTGCCGGGGATCAAACTAGGGACCTCATGGTTGAGAATCCAGTGCTTTATCCACTGTGCCACCTCCCGGACCACTATGGTTTCTTTATATATGTTTTTACAAGCATATTTTGTTTTGTTGGTTATGGTTTGTTTGTTTGTTTGTTTGTTTTGTTTGCCTCCAGGGTTATTGCTGGGGCTCAGTGCCTACACTATGAATCCACTGTTCATGGAGGCCATTTTTTCTATTTTGTTTCCCTTATTGTTGCTTGCCCTTGTTGTTATTGTTGCCGTTGCTGCTGTTGGTGTTGGACTGGACAGAGAGAAATTGAGGGGGGGTGGAGGCAGAGAAGAAGAGAGAAAGATAGACATCTGCAGACCTGCTTCACTGCCCATGAAGCAACCCCCTACAGGTGGAGAGCTGGGGGCTCAAATCGGGATCTTTACACTGGTCCTTGTGCTTTGCACCATGTGTGCTTAACCTACTGTGCCACCTCCTGGCCCACAGTTATAGTTTTTTAAAAAATCCTCTGTAGGTATAGGAAAATAGCTCAGCTCAGCAGTGGGCACAAGACTTGTATGTCTGAAGTCTCAGGTTCTGTTCAGCACCCTGTATACCAGAGTTGAGTGGTACTCTATACTCTCTCCCTCTCCATAGTTTTACTGCTCCAGGTTTTTTTCATTTAGATAGATACAGGGAGGGGCTGGGTGGTGGTGCACCTGGGTGAGCACATGTGTTACAATGTACATGACCTAGGTTAGAGCCCCAGCCCTCACCTGCAGGGGAAAAGCTTTGTGAGTGGTGAAGATGTATTGCAGGCATCTCTCGGTCTCTCTCTTCCTCTATGTTACCTCTTTCTTCCTCTCAGTTTCTGGCTGTTTCTATCCAATAAATAAAGATAATAAAAAACTGTAAGAGAGATACACAGAGAGGGAGAGACACCACAGCACTAGAACTTCCTCCAGTATCATAACACGTCACGTGGTACCAGGGGTTTGAAACCTAGACCTCATGCTTCACAAGATAGATGCCCTACCCAGTGAGCTACCCCTTTAGCCCCAAATTTAAGCTTAAACAATAGCAGCAGCAACACAGTTTCTGCCTTGCTGACAAGATTATTTTCTGTCTCTGGGTTAGGTGTCTGCAGTGTCCAGACTCCTAGAGCCCAGCCTTAATACTTAGGAGTCTCTGACCTGGGGCCCCAGGCAGGTCAGGGCTCAGCCAGGAGGTGAGGGGCTGGGGGGAGAGGGCAGATGCAGCCTTCAGTGACTTCACAGATGCTAAAGCTCTCCCTTCTGTTCTCCCCAGGACGCAACGAACCCCTGAAGAAAGAGCGACTGAAGTGGAAGAGTGACTACCCCATGACAGATGGGCAGCTGCGGAGCAAGCGGGATGAGTTCTGGGACACGGCTCCTGCTTTTGAAGGTCGCAAGGAGATCTGGGATGCCCTCAAGGCTGCTGCCTATGCAGCTGAGGCCAATGACCATGAGCTCGCTCAGGCCATCCTGGATGGCGCCAGCATCACCCTGCCTCATGGTGAGCAGGCTGGACCAGGGACAAACAGGGGCAGCCCTTTTTGGCCTTCAGTCCAGGTGGTGGGTGGGAGGTGGGCTAGCTGCTAGTTCATTCAGGGATCAGGAGTGAAAACACATAGAAAGAAGGGGACAAGAAGACACTATTGAGCCTTAAAGCAGTATGACAAGAACATGCTCATAGCCATGCAGGGCGTACCTAGTTCCCAGAATTTCTGAACATCTGACCTTTTGTTGGCTGCTATCTTACCATTTACTGAATATTTAACTAGAAGCTTCTACTGCATTATCTTATTTAAGTTCGTAACAGCCTGTGGAGCTAAAATGGAGGGAAACAGTTGTGACTTTGGAGTCACAGGCCTGGTTTTATACACACATGTCACCATTTCTCAGCTACATACCCTTAAGCAGAGTCTCTCAGATTTAAAGCCTTGGTGACTTAACAGCTGTGAAGTTGAGGATAGTTAGTTCACAGGGTGGTTGTTTGGAAATGACAGGACAAATATAACATTACTTAGTTTAGGCCCAGCATTTAGTAGGCATCAAGGTACAATAAATGTGTTTCTAAATGTAATACATTGTGCAATGAAATATCCAGGGTCTGAGCTGTGAAGGGCAGGGCCTGCACCATTTCATTTGTCTTTGTAGCCTCAGCAACCAACACATATGCTCAGAAAAGATGTTATTTTGTTTTTCTTTTTTATTACCACCAGGGATATCACTGGGCCTCCATGTCCACACTATGAATTCACCACTCTCAGTGTCCATTTTTTCTTTCTTTCTATTTTATTGGCTAGGAGAGAGAGAAAAAGAGATCTGCAGACCTACTTCACCCTTCATGAAGCTTCTTCCCTCCTTCAGATAGGGAGCAGGGGCACTAACTTTGGCCCTTGCATGTGGTTTTATGTGCACTTAACTGAGTCCACCACTGCCTGATCCCCAGAAAAGACTTTTTGAATGAGCATATAGAACAAGTTAAGTGATTTGCCTGGGCTGACTGGGTCAGTACCAGATGAAGGCAAGCCTAGGCCTTCCTTATTCTGGCCCTGAGTTCCTCCCAGCTGTCCTGGAGAGGTGTCTGGAGAATGGGTTTGGGGACTGAGGAGTGGCCCTGATAGATGTACTTTTCTGCTCAGGCTATAACAAAATGACAGAGTTCTGGAAGCTGGGAAGCCCAAGATTAAGGCACCAATTAATTTGCTTTTTGGTGAGAACTTTTCTTCTTGGCTTGTAGAAGGCCATCTGCTTGCTGTGTTCTCACATCGTGACAAGAGCACTATGTTGTCTCTTTTTTTTTTTTTAATTTCTTTATTGGGGAATTAATGTTTTACATTCAACAGTAAATACAATAGTTTGTACATGCATAACATTCCCCAGTTTCCCATATAACAATACAACCCCCACTAGGTCCTCTGTCATCCTTCATGGACCTGTATTCTCCCCACCCACCCACCCCAGAGTCTTTTACTTTGGTGCGATACGCCAATTCCATTTCAGGTTCTACTTGTGTTTTCTTTTCTGATCTTGTTTTTCAACTTCTGCCTGAGAGTGAGATCATCCCATATTCATCCTTCAGTTTCTGACTTATTTCACTTAACATGATTTTTTCAAGGTCCATCCAAGATCGGCTGAAAACAGTGAAGTCACCATTTTTTACAGCTGAGTAGTATTCCATTGTGTATATATACCACAACTTGCTCAGCCACTCATCTGTTGTTGGACACCTGGGTTGCTTCTAGGTTTTGGCTATTACAAATTTTGCTGCTAAGAACATATGTGTACACAGATATTTTTGGATGGATGTGTTGGGTTCCTTAGGATATATCCCCAGGAGAGGAATTGCAGAGTCATAGGGTAGGTCCATTTCTAGCCTTCTGAGAGTTCTCCAGACTGCTCTCCACAGAGGTTGGACCAATTTACATTCCCACCAGCAGTGTAGGAGGGTTCCTTTGACCCCACACACTCTCCAGCATTTGCTGCTGTTACCTTTTCTCTGATGTATGCCATTCTCACAGGAGTGAAGTGGTATCTCATTGTTGTCTTTATTTGCATTTCTCTGACAATCAGAGACTTGGAACATTTTTTCATGTCTTTCTCGGCCTTTTGGATCTCTTCTGTGGTGAGTATTCTGTCCATGTCCTCCCCCCATTTTTGGATGGGGTTGTTTGTTGTCTTGTGTGTTGTCTCTTCTTATGAGAACACTAATTGTATTAGATGGGCACCACCCATCTGACTTTGTTGAACCTTAATTGTTCCCATGCAGGACCCTGACTCCAAACACATTGATGTTGGGGCCTGGGGCTTTAACATGAATCTGGGGGAGACACAGTTGAGGTCCTCATAGCGGGCCCACAAGCCACCCCTGATTGCCCTCCTTTCCCCACAGGTACCCTCTGTGAATGCTACGATGAGCTGGGCAATCGCTACCAGCTACCCATCTACTGCCTGTCGCCACCAGTGAACCTGCTGCTGGAGCACACAGAGGAAGAAAACCTGGAGCCTCCCGAGCCCATGCCCAGTGTGCGCCGAGAGTTTCCACTTAAGGTGCGCCTCTCCACGGGCAAGGACGTGAGGCTCAGCGCCAGCCTGCCTGACACAGTGGGGCAGCTCAAGAGGCAGCTGTACACCCAGGAGGGCATTGAGCCATCCTGGCAGCGGTGGTTCTTCTCTGGGAAGCTGCTCACAGACCGCACGCGGCTCCAGGAAACCAAGATCCAGAAAGATTTTGTCATCCAGGTCATCATCAACCAGCCTCCACCACCCCAGGATTGATGGACCCAGGGACCCCTGGGAAGAGTCGGCTGCCAGGCCTCCTGCCTGGAGCACTAGGCCTCCCATCCTGCTGCTGCCTTCGATTGCCGTTCTTTTCTTCAGGGGTGCCTCGCTGCTGTGTGGCTGTGGGCAAGCAGAGAAAGGACCCTGTCTACCAGGGGCACCGTGGGCCACCAATACCTGGCACCCAGGACTCAGTGCTGCCACACACACAGGCCTTGCCAACCTTGACAGAGAAAAGGCGAGCAGGAGCCCAGACCTGTCCTCTGGTGCTTCTGACTATGCTCACTCCAGTTTTCTGCTCAGGGTCCGAAGCAGCTGCTGTCTCCATCCCCCACTGCCACCCCCTGAGTCTGTCCTGGGCCCAGTGCTAGTCCCCCAGCAGGGAGGGAGCCCCTGTGGCGGGGAGCCCGAGGCTGACCTCTGCCTCTTCCTGCCCCCAGCACAACTGGCAGATGAGGCGGGTGGTGAGGTAGGCGGGTGGGCCGGCAGGGGTCTGCTCAGGGCCATCTGGCTGTCACCCACACTGTGGGATTACTGCAGCCTGGTCATGGCCCCACAGCAGGTCTCTGTGTACAGACATCTGCATATTTATCAATAAAGCCTTTTGCTCCTCCCCTCTCTCTCACTTGGTCTTGACTTTGGATTCTCCTGCAACTCGGTGGAGCCTCAGAGCCAGATGTGGTGTGGGAGCTGGTGCCATTGAGGCCTCCCAGCTCCTCTGGGCAGAGCAATGAGTAGGTAAGTAGGTGAGCCTGGAATTGCTGATGTTCCAGGCCCGAGATCTCGAGTCCACAGGAAAACCTGGCCCCACTCTGCTTCTCTGTAAAGTGGAGTGATGCCAGTTGCTCAAGGATTCAGTGGGATAACCGATGCAAACCTGCTTTGAGAGTGAAGGCAGCATCTCAGAAGGTGGTGCTGGTTACCTGCAGGCTCACCCCTGCAGCATCAGGAGGCTGGCTTCTGCTTCCTGCCATGGAGCTGCACCCTCAGGGCCGAGCTGTGTGAGAAGTCCCAGAGGCTCAGCACCCTTGGTGATGTTCAAGCAGAATCTCTGGTGAATGTAGATCATGAGCATGTGCTAGTTTGCCAGCAAGGGAGCCAAGGAGAAAAAGGAGCTACTTCCTGTGCTTCCTTCAGGGCAGGTGTGTAAGTGTGTGTGCAGGCCTGAGGAAAAGCAGAGGAGAGTCTGAGGAAGGTGGCTTAGCCCTGGGCAGGCCAAGCAAGCACTGGAGCACAGCAACAAGGTGGCTTCTCTGGCTCACTGGCAGGTAAATCCTGGGTTGGATGAGCTGGGGCTGCTGCCCAGTTTCTGGTATGGAACTGGCCAGACTGGGTCTGTTTTTTCTTCAGTTGGGGACATTTTTCTTTCTCACTGAGCATGAGCAGGAAGAGTCAGGAGTTGATGTCCTCAGCTGGGGTGGAGATGGGCACACAAATGTGTGAGGTTTGCCAGGGAGGAATGAACCGGCAGCCTCACTAGGGGTTGCCATGGGATCTGGGCAAGGTAGCAGCCAGTGAAGGGGCCCTTGATTCCCTCCAGCCCTTCCCTAGAGCAAGTGGAGAATGCTCATGAGCAACCTGCGGGACAGGCCTGTCTTGGATCCCTACTTCCAGCTTCCAGGTCCTTTGGCTGCCACTGGCTGGGTATGGTTTCCAACTGTCCAGCAGGTGGCACTGCCCTCAGGACTAGGAAGAGTCTGTAGGTTCTTTGTGCAACCCGGCTTCTCTGGCTAAGGTCCAGGCACTCAGCACAGAGGCTGGTCAGTCTCCTTCATGAGGGCTGGCTCTGGGGCACTGTGCCCTGCAGCTCTAATAGGCCAGGGGCATGGGGAGGGGCAATTCTTCCCCCTACTCCCTAGGGCTGCCGGGGTGAAGGTGACAGGTGGGAGAGGCAGGTGGAGAATTGGGCTGCTGAGCTCATGGCAAAGGCTTCCAGCAGGGTGGGGGTGGATACCAGGCCTATAAAGACCCTGCCAACCTGTGGCCAGCACAGCCTTGCTAGGACTGCACCATGGCCAGCTCCGAGGCCTTGCAGAGGGCCACAGCACTCATTGAGCAGCGGCTGGCGCAGGAAGAGAATGAGGTACGAATAGTGGTGTGGGTCCCCCAGGGGGCTGAGGAGATCTACTTAAACTGTCAGGGGAGAGGCAACCTGGAAGCCATATGTCGAGTAGGAAGGGGGACAGGTAACTGCAGGAGTTCAGCTAGCTCCATCTTGATGTCTTGAGAACTGAGAGGCAGTGGATGGAGCGAAATGACATGGGCTCCCGAAAACCCTGCTCAGGCTCCACTGAGCAGGACAGCTGGGTGTGTGAGGCTGTGGCCTGGGGCAAGAGACACACCTATGTTTAGTCACTAAAGAGTTGCCGGCTGGGCAGTGGTGCACCAGGCTAAGTACACACACTACCAAGTGCATGGACCCGGGTTTAAGTCCTCCCTCCCTACCTTCAGGGAACATGCTTTATGAGCAGTGAAGCAGGTGTGCAGGGGTCTATTTCCCTCCTTATCTCTCCCCTCTCAATTTCTCTCTGTCCTATCAAGTAAAAAGAAAGAAAAGGAAAGGGGAAAATGGCCATAGTGCTGGCACTGAGCTGTAGCAATAATCCTGGTAGCAAAAAAAAAAAAAAAAAAAAATCTAGACTGGGAGCAGAGCAGGGACATGGGAACAACATAAAGCATGGATTTTTCTGGCACTGGAAAATTATTTAGAGCATAGGGAGGCAATAAGCATTTACATTTTCTCTAGGACAAAAGTAAAAGGAAAGGGCGTAAGCAAATGACTCACCTGGTTGAGCACACACTTTCTGGTACTTAAGGACATAGGTTCGAGCCCCTGGCCACCAAATAGGAGCACCTGCATGGGGAAGCCTCATGAGCGGTGGAGCAGTGCTGTGGGATCTCTTCCTCAATGCCTCATCCTATATCTTTAGAGAGAGAGAGACCACTGAAAGTGGAGGCATAGAGCCCATTGGTAACTGGTGACCAAATAAAAAAGGATAGGAGGTGGTGTGGGAGGCAGCCTACTGGATAAAGCATTAGACTCTCAAGCATGAGATCCTGAGTTCAATTCCTGGCAGCACATGTACCAGAGTGATGTCTGGTTCTTTCTCTCCTAACTTTCTCATTAATAAAATCTTTAAAAAAAATTTAAAGGATAGGAGGGCAGACCCTGCCTCCTTTTCCACGACCCATGTTGTATTTGTTAATTTATTTTTTAATTGCTTATAAAACACATATAATTCTTTTTTATAGATTTTATTTATGAGAAAGATAGGAGGAGAAAGTTAACCAGACATCACTCTGATACATGTGTTGCCAGGGATTGAACTCGGGATCCCATGCTTGAGAGTCTAATGCTTTGCCCACTGTGTCACCTCCCACAACACTAAAGTTACTATTTTTAAAGCAGGATTGCTCAGCTTTGGCTTGTGATGGTGCCTGGATTGAACCTGGTTCCTCAAAACCTCAGATGTGAAAGTTGTTTGCATAGCCACTATGCTATCTCCCCAACCCCCATACCCATTTTCACTTTAGTCAACATGTCAGGCACAGAGAAATGTGACAGAGTGGTGGGTTAGGTAGCACAGCCGGTTAAGCGCACGTGGCGCAAAGTGTAAGGACTAGAGTAAGGTCCTGATTTGAGCCCCCGGCTCCCCACCTGCAGGGGATTCACAGGTGGTGGAGCAGGTCTGCAGGTGTTTATCTTTCTCTCCCTCTCTCTGTCTTCCCCTCGTTCCATTTCTCTCTGTCCTATCCAACAATGACAACATCAATAACAATAATAACTACAACAATACAAGGGCAACAAAAGGGAATAAATAAATATTTTTTTAAAAATTTTAAAATGTGGCAGAGTGAAGACATGATTAAAGAGGTGTTCAAGCAAGGGTGAATGGACACAGGGTGGGTGAGTCCTGTGACTGCAGGCCCTCTAGCATCTGTCTGTATCAGGAGGGGACGTCACCTGGGCCAGGCCTTCAAGAATTTTTTTTTAATCTATTATTGGATAGAGACAGAAATTGAGAAGGCGGGGTTGGGTGGAAGCGCAGCAGGTTAAGCACATGTGCAAAGTGCAAGGACTGGAGTAAGGATCCCGGTTCGAGCCCCCGGCTCTCCACCTGCAAGGGAGTCGTTTCACAAGCGGTGAAGCAGGTCTGCAGGTGTCTGTCTCTCCCCCTCTCTATCTTCCCTTCTCTCCATTTCTTTCTGTTCTATCCAACAATGAAGGACATCAACAATAACAATAATAACCACAACAAGGCTACAACAACAAAAGGGGGAAAAATGGCCTCCAGGAGCAGTGGATTCTTGTTGCAGGCACTGAGCCCCCGCAATAACCCTAGAGGCAAAAAAAAAAAAAAAATTGAAAAGGAAGGGGGAAATAGAGAAAGAGACAGAGAGATACCTGTAGCCTTACTTCACCACTCATGAAGCCCCCTCCCCTCGGAGGTGGGGACCAGGGGCTTGAACCTGGGATCTTGTGCACTGCAATGTGTGTCCTTAACCTGATGCACCACCACTTGCCCCCTGGCCTTCAAGTGGCTGTCAGAATAGGAGGGTGTTCCAGACTGAGGAAGTACAAGGCACTATTTCAAGAGAGAGGAAGGACTGCTAAGAGTTTAGGGGTGCAGGGAGGCCACACACAAACTAGTCACAGCAGAGACACTGACTGGGCAGTGTGGGATTATTGAGTGTAGTTGACAGAACGTAGTGCATATAACCCTCAGGAAGACAGTTCTGAGCCCCAAGAAGGCCTTGCTAAAGGGGGAAGACAGGGAGGGAGGAGAGAACTCTCTTCAAAGGTAATTCCATTCACTATCTGGGTGAGACCGGTGGAACAGAGGGAAGGAAGAAGACTCCAGTGGAAAGAAAGATGGGGACTAACTAGGGAAGGAGGCTAGGCTTGTGATGGCACCTGTTGAGTCCTGGCTGGGGCATCTGTGGATCACCAGGAATGCCACTTTCCACTCCCTCAAAGGCAGGCATACTCCATTGGTACTGCCAGGCAGGTGAGTCATGCCACTAGACAGAGGGACACAACAGTCTTCACCAAATATAGCAGCAGGACTGTCAGGACACCCTGTGCCCATAGAGCCAGCCTCCTCCCAAGGGCTTCCCATGTGCCAGCACTGTGCTGTGCACTCTGTGGACACCTCTCATACAACTGATCAGTGCAGTAAGGTGGATGGTTCATTTGTGTTGTGTTTCACTAACTAGCAGCCCATGAACATTTATCAAGCAATGGCTATATGCTAGGCCACAAAGACAGCTGAAGCAAGGGGATATTGGTAGAGTCTGGGTGAGATGTGGGTGGGTATTAGAGTCACTGGCTGTTCCCATCAGATCCCAGCCTCCATCCTGCATCCCCCTACTTTATGTTGAATTTTTTTTTTGCCACTAGAGTTAATAGATGAGAGCTTGTGCCTGCATGATGAATCCACTGCACTCAGCAGCTTTTTCTTTTCAGCCTTCCTTCCTTCTTCCATTCCCTCCTTCTTCCCTCCCTCCCTTCTTCCTTCCTTGATAGAAACAGAGGGACGTCTGCAGCACTGCTCCACCACCCATAAAACTCTGCTCCCTGCAGGTGGGGGCTCTAGGTTTGAACCGGCGTCTTCAAGAATGGTAATATATATGTTTATCAGATGCCCCACTTCCTGGCTCCTTGACACCACCTTTTGGGGGTGGTAAGAGAAAGAAAGCCCAGGGCCTAGAGCTCTATTGAGAGGACCACACTGAGGTCATCATAGAGGTCTGATGGGTGGGCAGAGGTGCTGATCCCACCTACCATCATTAATTTATTCATTAACTTTTTTCTCTAGCCATTGGCTGAACACCATGAGGTAGGACCAGTCATAGACACTGCAGATACAGAGATAGACCCAAATCCACTATCTAGGTGGCCCATGAGAGCCCAGGTGGGGCCCCACAGGCAGTAGCTGCACCCCTATTTTATCCTCCCTGGAAGATGCTATGCTTGAGGCAAGGCCAACACTGTGGGAGGCAGGGGAGAGATGGAACTCCAGCCCTGTAAGCCTGACCCTGGAGGGAGAAGCCAGTAGACAATGTGACCTCCAAAAGGAAGATCTGGGAGGTCAGATCTGAACATGGTCCTGGAAGAGCCCAGAGACAATCGTAATCAATAGCTGAGTTCTCTAAAGGGCAGCCATCCCTCCCCAGCCGCCATCTTGACTCAGGATGCACCAACCTGGGCAAGTGTTCAAAGGACATGAAGTCTTCAGAGTCTGAGGGCCAGCACCTCATAAAGACTCATTTATTTAAATAAAGGGTCATCCAGGAAAGTCAGAGCCACAAAGGGGAATTTGACTCATACTATTGCATGAGCATAAGGTGAACACCTCAGGCTGAAAGCTGGGAGCCGTGATTCCACCTCCTTAGAATTCCTGACAGAGGGGATCGGGCGGTAGCACAGCAGCTTAAGCGCACATGGCACAAAGCACAAGAATCGGCTTACGGATCCCAGTTCGAGCTCCCTGGCTTCCCACCTACAGGGGGGTCTCTTCACAAGTGATGAAGCAGGTGTATAGGTGTCTCTCTCTCCCCCTCTCTGTCTTCGCCTCCTCTCTGGATTTCTCTCTGTCCTATCCAAGAATGACAACAATAATAACAATAAAAATGATAAATAACAAGGGCAACAAAAGGGAAAAAATAGCCTCTAGGAGCAGTGGATTTGTAGTGCAGGCACTGAGCCCCAGAGATAACCCTGGAGGCAAAATAAATGGATAAATAAATAAATAAATAAAAATAAAAATACATAAAAGAATCCCTGACAGAAACACTTTCTGTTCACAGATCAGTAAAATCCGAGGGGAGGGGGAAGCTCCTGACACAGAGTCACCAGAATTTATTGCTAGGTAAACCCATATAAAAATTATGTCTCGGGGTAGATAGCATAATGGTTATGCAAAGAGATTTTCATGCCTGAGGCTCCAAAGTCCCATGTTCAATCCCCTGCACCACCATAAGCCAGAGCTGAGCAGTACTCTGGTAAAAAAAAAAAAAAAGAAAAAAAAATTATGTCTCAGGCTGGGGAGATAACATCACAGTTATACAAAAGGCTTTCATGCCTGAGGCTCTGAAGTCTTAGGTTCAATCTCCAACACCACCATAAGCTAGAGCTGAGAAGTGCTGTGATAAAAATAAAACAATGTATATCACAATTATTTTATCCAAAGAAACCCCTTTTAAAAAAGTCATTAGTGATTTAATTAGAGTTTTTTTTTTTTTTTTTTTTTTGCTTCCAGAGTTACCACTGGGGCTCGGTGCCTACACTACGAATCCACTACTCCTGGAAACCATTTTTCTCATTCTGTTGCCCTTGTTGTCATTATTGCTATTGTATTGTTGTCATTGCTGTTGTTGGATAGGACAGATAAATCGAAAGAGGAGGGGAGACAGAGAGGGAGAGAAAGATAGACACCTGCAGACCTGCTTCACTGCCTGTGAAGTGACTCCCCTGAAGATGGGGAGCTAGAGGCTTGAACCGGGATCCTTACTCTGGTCCTTGTGCTTCACGCCATGTGACTTAACCTGCTGCGCCACTGCCCGACTCCCTTAATTAGAAATTTATGTCCTATGATTGTATAGTTATATACGCAGGATATAATTAGTTCCATACTGCACCCACCACTAAAGTTCTGTGTCCCTACCCTCCCTACCATAACCACCATAGTTCTTACAATGTCTTAGAGACAGTTTGTTTTCTCCTTCTCCTTCTTTCTCTTCCTCTCCCCTTTCTCTTCTTTCTCCTCCTCTTTTTTGTTCTTATTTTTTTTGCAAGCTCATGTGTTTCAATTCTCTAGACTCTATATATGAATGAAATCATCCAATCTTATTTCATTGAGTATAGTCACTTCCAGTTTCATCCATTTTTATCCCAGTGGGCACAATATCATCTTTTTTAGAGCAGAGTAGTACTCCATGGAGTATATATATTTAGTGTCAGAAACACTTGTAAACATCGGGAACACTTGTAAACATCTCAGTACTCTGAATAGAATTAATTGCATGAAACCCCTCAGGTAGGTAGCACTCGCTCTGTCTTGCTTTGCTGGGAATTCACACCCATCAGCCGACGGGCATTAGGGTTAGAGCCCAGAGGGGTGGGGGTGCAGTGAAGGACTCAGATAACTCAGGAGGAGGTCCTTGGGGTGTTGCTGGAGTTGTTGGAGGGTGGCCTGCTTCTCAGCAGCCTGCTTCTTGGTCAGCAGAAACTCCAAGCCCCTCCCGGGCAGAAGATGTCCATGGATGCACTGGTGCTGGAGGATGAGAAGCACCACGGGGCTCAGAGCCTGGCCCTGCAGAAAGTGAAGGTAAGTGTGAGGAGCACTCAAGGTCAAGCTCAGGGGACAAAGCCAGGTGTTAGTGCCTTGCCCTCCTACCAAGGGGTCTGTGAACGTGTTGCTAAGCAACTGCTCCCCCCCACAGCACATCAGCATTATAGAATCTCAGTTGCCCAAGATCTGCTGAGTCACATTCTGTTTGAGCAGTGTTTCCGGGGACGTGTTTCAGAAGGCCCAGACATGGGGTAGCCCACCACACAGGAAGGCAGAGGTGTCAAGGTGTTGGGGGCAGCCGTGTGTGCCAATTCTCCATGCTGCCAGGAGCAAACAGCCTCCTGGCCACTGTGGAGTACATGTGTCTAAAGGGGCAGGGGCCTAATGTGGCCATAGCAGGTGCTGTCTTTGGAAGAGAGGGAGAGGCTTATCTACTCAGACCTTTCATGCTCTGTGTTACCTTGATTTTTTTTTGTTTTTTAAATAATTTTTTAATTTATTCATGAGAAAGATAGAGGAGAGAGAGACAAAGAACCAGACATCACTCTGGTACATGTGCTGCCAGGGATTGAACTCAGGACCTCATGCTTGAGAATCCAATGCTTTATCCACTGCGCCACCTCCTGGACCACTTTTGTCATTTTTTTAAAAAAAATTTGTTATTATCTTTATTTTTATTGGATAGAGACAGCCAGAAATTGAGAGGAATGGGGATATAGGGAGAAAGACAGAGAGACACCTACAGTCCTGCTTCACCACTTAGGATGCTTTCCCTCTGCAGGTGGGAACCAGGGGCTCAAACCTGGGTCCTTGCGCACTGTAACATTCTGCCCCCTGTGTGCCCGGGGATGGGGGTATCCAGATCTTCTGAGGATCCCCAAATCTTCAGTGTGTGTGTGTGTGTGTGTGTGTGTGTGTGTACCTGGGAACTCTGTGCCCCATCAAAATGAGTCCCCCCGACCAGAGCCAGGAACGTGTCCGGAAGACCTCTCGTGACCTTCGGCAAGAGATCATAGATGTGGGTGGGATCCAGAACCTCATTGAGCTGCGGAAAAAACGGAAGCAGAAGAAGCGGGAAGCCCTGGCCGCCCAGGAACCTCCTCCGGAGCCCCAGGAGATCGTAAGGGTCCTGGGAGGACCCCTGTGTATGGGGGGGGGGCTAGTTTGTGCTGAGGGGAACATGGGGTCTTGCAGACTGGCCCTCCCTCCACTCCTGAATTCCCACCTTCTAGACTGGCCCTGTAGATGATGAGACCTTCCTGAAAGCTGCAGTGGAGGGCAAAATGAAGGTCATTGACAAGTTCCTGGCCGATGGGGGTCCTGTGGACACCTGTGATCAGGTGACAGCTCTCCCTCCCTTTCAGAGTTGCTCCCCCCCACCCCCTGGGAGCCTAGGCGTGAAGAGGCAGTGGGTGGGTCTTTAAGGATGGGGATCCTCAGAAGATCTGGATACCCCCATCCCCTGGCACACAGGGGGCAAGGGGCCCTGGGGTTCTGGGATTGGAAAGGTGGGTACTGACTGACCCTTTCTCTCTCTGAGAACAGTTTCACCGGACTGCACTGCACCGAGCATCTCTGGAGGGCCATATGGACATCCTGGAGAAGCTTCTGGAAAGTGGGGCCACTGTGGATTTCCAGGATCGGGTGAGCCAGAAAACAGGTCTAGAGTGGAAGGAGAGAGGCAGGTCCAGCATGAGCAAAATCTCTCAGCTAACTTGTGTCAACCTGGAAGACAGCTGGTGGCCTCCTACCTCTGATGGGCTGTGTGCCCCCGGGCAGGCTCATCTCCTCCCAGATGTTCCCAGAATCTGACTGGGACTAGAAGGGCCCTTGGGGTTTTGTTTTGTTGGTTGGTTGGTTTTGTTGTTGTTGTTGTTTGTTTGTTTTTTTTTGCTCTGCTTGGGTCCATGCACCAAGCCCAGGCACACCTCTCCCCCCCCCATGTGTCCCTGCCCTCTGTACTGGTCACTTCCCACTGGACACCTTCTCTGAAGCTCTGCAACTCAGCACATCCTTCCCTCCTAGCTGGACTGCACAGCCATGCACTGGGCCTGCCGTGGGGGCCACTTAGAGGTGGTGAAGCTCCTGCAAAGTCGAGGAGCGGACACCAGTGTGAGGGATAAGGTGAGTCTCACATGTATGAGCTTTAGGGTAGTAGGTTCCTGCCATCTGCTGTAGATTCCTGGGGACCAGGGGACCACCACTCAGGGATGGGAGCAGGAAGAGCAGGGGATGGAGATGCATTACCTTGGGGATCAGATGAAAGACAGGATGTAATCATCCAATCTGTCCATCATCCAGTGATTCATTTATTCACTCTTATGTTTATTCATCTGCCACATCTCTATTTCTTCATTCCTTTTAAAAATATTTAATTAAATAATTTATTCATTCATTCATTTTTTAGCCATAGCACTGCTCAGCTCTGGCTTATGGTGGTACAGAGGATTGAACCTGGGACTTGGGAATGTCAGTCATGAAAATCTTTTTGTGTCATCTATCTCCCCTGCCTGAAATATTTTTTACTTATTTATTATAAATATATTTATTTTGGATAGAGACAGAAAGAAATTGAGAGGGGAGGGAGAGTGAAGGAGAGAGATACCTACAGTACTGCTTCATTCACCACTTGTGAAGCTTTCCCCCTGCCTGTGGGTCCTCATGCACTGTGATGTGTGTTCTCAGCCAGGTGTGCCACCACCTGACCGCTTATTTCTTCATTCCTTTTGTATAACCTTAAAGAAATAACCACCTCAAAAAAAAAAAAGAAAAAAAGAAATAACCACCTCTGAGCCTGTGCTCCTCATCTGTGAACACCTTACTGGATTCTTGCACACATTAGATGGAAACATGTATATAAATTATTTGTTCGGTATACCGTTAATGTTGTATATATTTTTGCCATGACACACATAGGCATTCTTCAGTAAATGAATGGATAGTTGCTTGCAGCTGGGTGTGAAGGGAATCACAGAAGACTTCCCAGAGGAGGTGTCTTTAATACTTTAGAGTTAGATTTGACAGGATGGTGGGAATTTAGTTTTCCCTCTCCTCCAGAGCTCAGGCCATGGCGTAGGACTGGGGAGAGGGGTTAGGTTAGAATTAGGACCCTTCCCCAGAGGCAGCTCAAATCTTGCACTCCCTTCCTTCCCACTCATTCCGCAGCTGCTGAGTACCCCTCTGCACGTAGCAGTCAGGACAGGACACGTGGAAATTGTGGAGCATTTTCTGTCCCTGGGTCTGGACACCAATGCCAAGGACAGAGTGAGTGCCAGCTCCAACACTGCTCAGCCTCGCCTTAGGGGTTCAGGCAGCCTGAGGGTTTCCCTATGCTCATGTGAGTCACTCAGAGTGTCACCTTGGATCTAGGAAGGGGACAGTGCCCTGCACGATGCTGTGAGGCTCAATCGCTACAAGATCATCAAGCTGCTGCTCCTGCATGGGGCTGACATGATGGCCAAGAACCTGGTAAGATTCACTCCCCCATGAGCTTGGTTCTTTCAGGCCCCATGCTAGTCTCCCACAGGAAATGCAGGCCTGGGCACAGCCTATCATGTGTCCTCTGTTTGTCTGTGTCCAGGACAGAGAGAAAGCTGAAAGCAGGGAGATGCATTAAGAGGAATTCCCAAAGACCCCCAAGTAAACAGAAGAAAGTCCTAATGTCCAGATCCAGGAAGGTCCAAATCATGGAGGGATAGAGCTGGAAGGAGTCTGAGTACTTGGTGGCACCCACCACTCCTAGTACACAGCACCGGTTTCTGGGGAGTGTGTGTGTGTGTGTGTGTGTGTGTGTGTGTGTGTGGTGCAGTTCTTAGCTTCTTTTAGGATCCTATAACCCTATTCCATGCTCTTCTTTGGGGCCCAGAGCAATCACAAAGGGGAGAGGACTGAGATAGTCTCTCTGACTCAAGAAAAGTTGGGGGAGGAGGCAGCAAATAACTTACCTGGATCGTGTACCTGCTTTGCTGTACTCTTGACCCAGATTCAAGCCAGTTCTCCACAATGCTGGAGGAAGCTTTTGTGCTGTGTTTTGTCTGTCCATCTGTCTGTCTGTCTATCTATAGGCATTTGTGAAGCTGCAGTGAAAAAGAGGGAGAAAGTGTGTGTGTGTGTGTGTGTGTGTGTGTGTGTGTGTGTGTGCGCGCACGCGCGCGCGCCTGGCCCCCACCATATTGGAGGAAGCTTTAGTGCTGATCTCTCTCACCCTCTCTCTACCTCTGTCTCTGTGGGGGGGAAATATATTGTCCCAGAACAATGAAGCCTTGGTAATGACAAAAAAAAATAAATAAATAATAAAAAATAAGGCAGGGGTGAGGTGGTGACACATCTGGTTGAGCGCACACATTATAGTGTTCAAGCCCTAGTCCCCACCTGCATAGGGGAAGCGTCATTAGTGGTAAAGCAGTGCTGCGGCTCTCTCGCACATGCATGCTCTCTCTCTCTTACTTTCCTCTCTCAAAGTTTGTCTCTATCCAAAATAAGTGAAAAACATAAAAGCAAAGTTAAGAGACTAGTGGGGATGTCAGAAGCTATGGGTATAGTTGAGGATTTCTCAGCCTCTACATTATATTGTCATTCTGGGTTAGATAATTATTTTGAGGGGACTATCCCAGTTATGACAACCAACAGTGTCTTCAGACATTGCCAGTCAGCTATGGTTAGCAGCCACAGGTGGCCATGAGGGCACCTCCTGGAATAGACCCCCAAACTGACCAAGTCTCACTGTGTTCCCCCACCAGGCAGGGAAGACCCCTGCAGACCTGGTGCAGCTGTGGCAGTCGGACACCCGACAAGCTCTGGAGCACCCTGAGCCGGGGTCAGAGCAGAATGGGCTGGAGGGGCATGTGGAGAATGGGCAGGAGCCCCCTCAGCCTGTGCCAGTCCAGTAAACACCTGCTCCCCCCAGCTGGCTAGCCAGAGTCTCACTCCCAGAGCTGAGCCCCAGCAATCCTCCAGGGATGAGCTGGGAGCACTCACATGCCACTGCAATAAAACAAGTTTGGTTTGTTTTTTGCTATTTGTGATGTTTATTTCTATTTGTAGCTGAGGTGTTTAGGAGTGAATGAAAACCAGGGGTGGGGGGGGGTGAGCTCTGGGAAGAGGGTGCTTAGAGTCTTTTGATACAACTAAGCCAGCCCTCCCTCTCCCCAGGCCCCCTGCCTGGACCTGCCCTCCAGTGTGTGGCCAGCATACGCTTGTCACTTGTCACGTGGTGGCAGGAGGAGTCTGGCAGGGGAATAGGGACAAGGGGCGGGCATCACAGGCAGTTTTTCAGCTAGGATGCCGCGCCTACCACAGGGCAGAGCCGGCTCAGCCAATAGGTTCTGGCGGAAGTGCCAGAGGCAAGCTGCAGACCAGATTCCTGGCTTCGGGGCTGGGAATTGTGGGAGGACCCCCTCCCCCCCCAAACAACAACCTTTAGTGCTGAGTTCCCAGGAAACAGTCCTCCTAGCCTAGCTAGAGGGACACTGAGCCCTGGCATTTCTCCAGCGGCTCCCCAGGAGAAGGGAGGCCTGGGGCCTCAAGATTTAGTCTCTGACCCCAGGGACACCCAGCCCAGGCCTTCCCCCATGCCCACAAGTCACAGGACAGCAGAACTTTAACCAGGCACATTGATCATTAACGGGGGGTGGGGGGTGGTAAGAAGGAGTCCAAGCCCAGCTGCACTTGGGGGAGAGATAAGCTGGGCTTGGGGCCTCCCACTGAGATGCTAGGCCCCCGAGTCTGGGCCTCTGTAAGGCCAGAGCTGAGCAAGGCTTTATCCAAGAAAATGAGGGGCTGGGCCTCAGGGGAGGGGAGGAAGATAGATATCGCTGGCATCTACCCTCCCGTGACCACCCCCTTCACAGCCACTGCCGAGGTGGACTATGGGAAGCTGGAGGAGAATCTCCATAAGCTGGGCACTTTCCCATTCCGAGGTAAGAGGGGGCTGTCCACACTGTGAATTAAGAGCAGGGGGTAGGTCTCTTCAGCCAGAGTTCAAGGGAAGGGATATTTAAATACCTAGGGTGTCATTTTATTATGGAAGGGGGCACTGGTGTGGGGTCAGGAGAGAGCTGGAAGCTCCTTGCTGGCCTGTGATATGTGACTGAAGCTCGCCTACCTCAACTACCCTAGTAGTAAACCTCTGATGTTGCGTCTTAGTCCTGACTATGGTGAGGCTCACAGTAGACAATGGAAGTGAAGGTCTTTGCCAACCAGGCACTCTGTGCAGTGGCGGGGGCGGGGGGCACACAGCAACCCTCACTGTGCAGATATAGGGCAGGGGGGGGAGTCATAAAGCAGCACAACCCACTACCTCATCTACCCCCAAAGCTCTGACTTTGTGTATGCTCTGCTATGGCACAGTCTCCCTTAGCAGAATCACTGCCTCTTCTGTACCCTCTGACTCACCTTCACACAGAGGCCTCCTCTTTGTGAGGTCAGGGGTCAAGTCATAATTGTGACACTCAGCGTATGACACAGCCATAGCCGTGAATGCAGGCAAAAGCAACAGCAGCCTCCACTCATCCTGGCCCCCACATCCCCAAGCGTTTATGACCATTCCCTGTGGTAGGACCCACAAAGGCCTCATTTCACAGATGGGTAACTGGGTAGAGAGACTCAGCCACATGACTGAGTTACTAGCTGGCTGAGCTGGGATGTGAACCTGGTTCTGACCGCACAGCTGTGCCGAGTTTCACTCCAAAGCATGGCCTGCTGAGCTGTTAGACAGACAGGCCAACACTTAACTAACTCATCGGTCGTGGGCAGCTTTAGGAAGAGAGTAGCTCTGGTTGAGGCAGGGCAGCGGTGCAGTTAAGAGTGTGAACTTGGTGGTCTAGAAGGTGGCGCAGTGGATAAAGCACTGGACTCTCAAGCATGAGGTCCTTAGTTCAATCCCCAGCAGCACAGGTACCAGAGTGATGTCTGGTTCTTTCTTCTCCTCTCTCATTAATAAATAAATAAGGGGGGCAGGCAGTAGCGCAGTGGATTAAGTGCACATGGTGCGAAGCACAAGGACTGGGGTAAGGATCCAGTTTGAGCCCAAGGCTCCCCACCTGCAGGGGGGTTGCTTTACAGGTGGTGAAGCAGTTCTGCAGGTGTCTATCTTTCTCTCCCCCCTCTGTCTTCCCCTCCTCTTTCCATTTCTTTCTGTCCTATCCAACAACAATGACAGCAATAACAACAAAAATAATAATGATGGCAACAAAAGGGAAGAAAAAGCCTTCAGGAGCAGTGGATTCGTAGTGCAGGCACCGAGCCCCAGTGATAACCCTGGAGGCAAAATAAATAAATAATTTTTTTTTTTTATTGTTGTAGTTATTGATGTCATCATTGTTGGGTAGGACAGAGAGAAATGGAGAGAGGAGGGGAAGACAGGGGGAAGAGAAAGACAGACACCTGCAGATCTTAATAAATAAATATTTTTTTTAAAGTGTGAACTTGGGGCCAGAAAATGGCTCACTCAACAAAGCACATACTTTACGATGTGTAAGGACGTGATGGGGGGGTCAAGCTCCCAGCCATTACAAAATAGCCCCTGCATGGTTGAAGCTTCAAGAGCAGTGAAACTGTGCTGTAGTATTGCTCTGCTCACTCTCTCTCCCTCTCTTTCTATAAGTTTCCTTACTTGTCACTATTTAAAAGTAAAAGTGTCTGCCTAAAATGGAATTGTGCTAAGCATGAAGTCTCAAGTGGAGGTGGGGGTGGGGGAACGTGGACTTTGGGGACTGAGGTGGCTCAGGAGTAAAATGAATGCTCACATTGCGCAGCCCTGGGTTCAGTCTCCAACACCGTATGACAAAAAGTGAACATGGACTTCAGATTCACATCACAGCTCTGTCACTCCCCTCTGTGAGATAATCTCTCTGAGCCTCAGTATCCTTATTTGACATGGGTGAATAATAATGCTCACCTCCTAAGATGGCTGGGAGAAAAGTCTGAGAGAAATAGGAGTCAGACAGTGGATTAAGTGCAGGTGGTGCAGACCAGCGCAAGGATTTCAGTTGGAGACTCCAGCTCACAGCCTGTGAAGCAGGTCTGCAGATGTCTGTCTTTCTCTCCCCCCTCTGTCTTCCCCTTCTCTCTCCATTTCTCTCTGTCCTAACAACAACAATAATAACTACAACGGCAATAAAAAAAAAACAAGGGCAACAAAAAGGGAAAATAAATAAAAATTTTAAATTAAAAAAGAAAGAAAGAAAAGAAAAAAGAAAGCGAGTGAAAGTATTCTGTAAGCTATGATGATTTACATGATGGCCCAGGAGGTGGTATAGTAGATGCAGCCTTGGACTAGCAAGCTTGAGGTCCTGAGTTTGATACTTGGCATAGCATGTGCCAGAGTGATGCTTTGGCTCTCCCTTGCCACCCTTGTTAATACAATGAATACACATTTTAAAATATTTATTTTATGGATAGAGACAGAGAAATCAAGTGGGAACGAGGAGACAGAGAAGTAGAGAGGGGGCAGGAGTACATAACAGAATGGTTATGCAAAAGACTCTCATGCTTGAGGTTCCAAAGTCCCAGATTCAATCCTCTGCACCACCATAAGCCAGAGCTGAGCAGGGCTCTGGTAAAATAAATAGAAAAAAAAAAAAGACTGAGTTATCCTTAAAAATAAAAAAGGCAGAGAAGGAGACAAAGACACACATGTAGCACTGCTTCACTCCTCAGGAAGCTGCCCTGCTGCAAGTGGAGAAACCTTTTTTTTTAAAGAGTGATTTATGGGAGTCAGGGCGGTAGCGCAGCAGGTTAAGCGCACATGGCGTGAAGCGTAAGGAACTATGTAAGGATCCTGATTTGAGCCCTCGGCTCCCCACCTGCAGGGGAGTCGCTTCACAGGCGGTGAAGCAGATTTGCAGGTGTCTTTCTCTCTCCCTCTCTGTCTTTCCTTCCTCTCTCCATTTCTCTCTGTCCTATCCAACAACAACAATATCAATAACAACAACAATAATAACTACGACAATAAAACAAGAGCAACAAAAGGGAAAATAAATAAATAAATAAATATATAAAGTGATTTACATAAAAAGATTGATCCAAGGGGCTGAAAGGTGGCACACCTAGTGGGCCATACATGTTGCAATGTGCAAGGACCTGAGTTTAAGCCCTCAGTCCTCACCTGCAGGAGGAAGTTTCACAAGAAGTGAAGCAGTGCTGCAGGTCTCTCTCTCCCTTTCTCTCTCTCTCTCTCTCTCTCCCCCCACATTCTCAGCTTCTCTCTGTCTCTATCAAAAAAAATATATAAAAATACAAAAAAAATAAGTTTAAAATTTTCCAAGGGAGTCAGGTGATAGCACAGAGGGGGTTAAGGCCACTTGGCGCAAAGTGCAAGGACCAGTACAATGATCCTGGTTCGAGCCCCCGGCTCCTCACCTGCAGGGGAGTTGCTTCACAAGTGGTGAAGCAGGTCTACTGGTGTTTATCTTTCTCTCCCCCTCTCTGTCTTCCCCTCCTCTCTCGATTTTCTCTCTGTCCTATCTAACGATGACATCAATAACAACAACAATAATAACTACAACAATAAAAAACAACAAGGGCAACAAAAGGGAAAACAAATATAATTTTTTTTACTTCCGAATTTCAAAAGAAGGAAATGGTTCATCCAATGAAAACAAAGATTAAAATGACAGCACCGTTTGTGACTGCTGGCCTGACAGAGACTACTCACATTCAGTGCTGAGAGGACAGGGCCCTTCCTGAAGGGACAATGCGTACTGCGAAGGCACTCACATCAAGCAGTGACACAAACTCTGAATTTCTGCTGGGGTTCAGTTCCTTGGAAACTAGGGGTTGGGGCTGAGCTTCTCTCTCTTTTTTTTTTAAATTTATTTCTTTATTGGGGAATTAATGTTTTACATTCAACAGTAAATACAATAGTTTGTACATGCATAACATTCCCCAGTTTCCCATTTAACAATACAACCCCCACTATGTCATTTATCATCTTTCATGGACCTGTATTCTACCCACCCACCCACCCCAGAGTCTTTTACTTTGGTGCGATATGCCAATTACGTTTCAGGTTCTACTTGCATTTTCGTTTCTGATCTTGTTTTTCAACTTCTGCCTGAGAGTGAGATCATCCCATATTCATCCTTCTGTTTCTGACTTACTTCACTCAACATGATTTTTTCAAGGTCCATCCAAGATCGGCTGAAAACGGTGAAGTCACCATTTTTCACAGCTGAGTAGTATTCCATTGGGGCTGAGCTTCTCTTGAAGCAAAATGAGAAGCTCACTGAATCACCTCCCAGGTCCTAGGACACCCTACTGCAAAATGCTGCGGAGAGTGGACTTTGCACCCAGTATCTACCTGCCACCCAGGAAATCCAAACTCCTTCCCCCTCAGCCCTGCTCTGAACCCTTCCCTCCCTTGTGTTCATCCACCAGCCCCTGTAGTGGGCATGGGGGTGCCCAGGAGCAAAGCTGCAGGGGCCTGGCAGACCCTGGGCCACATGTGCCCACTAGCCCGTCCCCCACATAGACTACTGCTACTGCCTCATCTCATTGACACCCCCCTACACCGCACACACATGTATAGGGAGCAGTGGGCTGTCTAGAAAGAGTCAAGTATCCAGAGAAACTGGATCAGAATGTTGGTTCTGGTGACAGAGGAGATGAGTCTGTGGGTTGAGTGCATGGTTTGCATGTGGGAAGCTCAAGCTTGGATTCCCTATCAGAGTGGTACTTTGAGCTCCTCATAAATAGATAAATAAATTAATTAATTAGTAAATAACTATTCTGGTGACCCAGAAGGTATCACAGCAGGTAAAATCCAGGCTGGCATGAGATCTTGAGTTTGATCACTGATGCCTTATGCACCAGACTGCTGCTCTGGCTCTCTCTCCCTCCCTCCTTCTCTTGCTAACAAATAAGTAAGTAAACCTTAACACACACACACACACACACACACACACACACACATTTTTTTATTCTGTTAGTTATGGGGACCTTGGAGAAATCTCTAGAGCTCTCTAATCTGTTTTTTTTTTTTCATTTTTTCTATCTTATGTAATTTAAAAATGTTATGCATGTACAAACTATTGTATTCACTGCCAAATGTAAAACATGAATCCTCCAATAAAGGAAAAATGTTTTTTATTCATTCATTTATTTATCTGGATAAAGACAGAGAGAAATTGAGAGGGAAGGGGGATATATGGATATATGGATAGAGAAAGAGAGAGAGCCTACAGCACTGCTTCACCACTTGTGAAGCTTCCCCACCCCACAGGTGGGAACTGAGGGCTTGAACCTAGTTCCTTGGGGATTGTAACATGTATGCTCTACTGGATGTGCCACCACTCAAACCCCCCCTTTCCTTCTATTTTAATGTGGCACTGAGGCCTGATACATGTGATACCACTGCCAACCAAGCCCCCACCCCAACCCCTGCTCATATTTTCAATTTTTATATTATATGCAGGTGGGGTAGAGAGAAGGAAAGACAGAGTGAGAGAGGAGAGATGTCACAACATTGCTCCATCATCCTTGGAGCTCTCTTGGTGTTGTTCATGGTATTCCCATGTGGTGCTGAGACTTGAAACTAAGCCCTCATATAGGCTAAAGTGTGTCTCCTAGTGGGTAAACTACCTCCTGGCCCCTGGATGCCTTATTTTAGAGTGAGGACTGAGCCATCGTGTTCAGTACAGTCCTCCTGAGGAACTCAAACTTTAAGGTGCCAGCACAAAGAACAGGGAGCCATATGACATTGCCACTGTTCAGAAGACATAGCCAGAGTGACCTGTCAGGGAGGAGTAAGTAGCTTCAGGTTTCCACTCTGGGCTTCTCTTGCCCTCATCTGATCCCTTGTCAGCTCTTGCAGCCTAACATTTAGGTGCTGAAGGAGAGCCATTCCAAGACCTCCTGTGTAGCATGTCAAAGTCCTCCAAAGAGGACCTGCCTTTGTCCAGTTAGTGAAGAGTTAGGGACTCTTCTGGAAGTCATTGCCTGAAAGCACTTACTTCTTTTATTATTTATTTTAGTATTGTGAATCTGCCCTGCTTGCTTGAATAAAGAGCCCTTTCTTAAAAAATTAAAAATTGGGAGTCGGGCTGTAGCGCAGCGGGTTAAGCGCAGGTGGCGCAAAGCACAAGGACCGGCATAAGGATCCTGGTTCGAACCCCGGCTCCCCACCTGCAGGGGAGTTGCTTCACAGGCGGTGAAGCAGGTCTGCAGGTGTCTATCTTTCTCTCCTCCTCTCTGTCTTCCCCTCCTCTCTCCATTTCTCTCTGTCCTATCCAACAACGACAACAACAATAATAACTACAACAATAAAACAACAAGGGCAACAAAAGGGAATAAACAAAATAAATATTAAAAAATACATTAAAAAAAAGAAAATAAATAAAAAATTGGGAGTCCGGTGGTAGCGCAGTGGGTTAAGCACAGGGACTGGTGTAAGGATCCCGGTTTGAGCCCCCGGCTCCCCACCTGCAGGGGAGTCGCTTCACAGACGGTGAAGTAGGTCTGCAGGTGTCTATCTTTCTCTCTCCCCTCTCTGTCTTCCCCTCCTCTCTCCATTTCTCTCTGTCCTATCCAACAACAACGACATCAATAATAACTACAACAATAGAAAACAAGGGCAACAAAAGGGAATAAATAAATAAATATTAAAAATTAAAAAATAATTAAAAATTACAACTGGAGACTGGAAGGTGGGGCTGTTGCAGAAGGACCGTGTGACCCTGAACTCACACAAACAACCTCAGAGGTGAACTTTGGATTGTTATTCCCAAATGAGGCTCATGGACGAACACATAGCGACTTCAGCAGGCCTGGGAGACGATGTGCCCCAGGGAACCAGG